>NW_027364148.1:0-300299 GCF_046119375.1 Phyllobates terribilis | reverse complement strand
GTATTATACACAGAAATATGTCCGACTCATACCAAACCAACAGTGCCGTATGGAAGAAATATACAGTATATGTGTGTATATTGGCCGTGTAGCGTATTTGTGCACCTGTGTATTAATTTAACACTTCAGGTGTCCGGGCCTTATATTTTTTCCTTTTTCTTTTTTGTAGTGCTTGATAATGCACACTGAGGAATTTCAGATACCCTCTTATCACAGTAGTATATCCCACTCCTCAAAAAGTTAGTTACCCTTAGGTAATCTCAGCAGCACTATAACAAAATGGTCTTAGTCACTAGATGCAATTTCTATTCCCACCAACAAAGCAGCCAAAGCCACCTCCACCCACCCCATGGTGGTTACAAGCAGCCTCTTACCCAGAATTGTCACAAGAGCCTCCAAAAAGTAATTATAACAGCCTTCTTCCCACAACACCTGCAATTTTCACTTTAAGGGGTTGTCTGGTCAAAATAGATAAGTCTGCAGTTACTCTGTGTGACTGCAGACTTATGAATCCCCCAGGTTGGCTGGTTTCAGACCGGCATGTATGAGATATACATACCCCTGGCCAGTGGGCGCAGAGTCGCTCTCCATACACTTGTAAGGAGCAAGGCTGCCCCCTCTAGTCGGACACGCTTATTGGCCATCCGTGTCACTAGATGGGGTGCGGCCTTGGCTCTATCAAGTGTATGGAGAGCGAAGCTGCACCCACTGGTCGAGGGCATGTATAACTCATACATACCCTCTGTTCCCGAGTCTGAAACCGGCGAATCCCCACAGCGCACAGTGCCTGCATAATTCATAAGTCTGCCGTCATTCTGTGTGATTACAGACTTATCAGTTTTGACTGGACAACCCCTTTAAATACACCCACATATGCGTCCCTCCTACATGCTCTCCTATATCATCTGCTGATGATTGCGCCACAGAAGTTATATTTTACTACAGCTGTGTGAGAGTGTCAGCGGCATTTAGATGGTTAAATCAGCAGCAGTCTAAGCTAGCTCTGGTTGCTGCTGTTCACACAGGCACTGACTGTATAACACAGATGACACCTGCAGAGTACAGAGCAGGTTCATATCCTGAGCCCGCTCCCAACATATGTCACCAGTAAATCCAATGGTTGGAAAGGATCAATGGTGTTTGGTCATTCAATCAATTCAGGGCTGAAGGTGCTTAGGTGACCATATGAACATTTTGATGTACAGAAAATTAATCTCTGGAGTCTCAATAAATGTGAACTATTAATTCAAAATTTACATCTCTTGAAGCAACAACTTTGCCTCCATTTGCAAGGCAGGATCACGAAGCCACTCTCGGATAGGAACATTTGTATATTGCATATTTAGAAGAAACACCCAAAGGTAATAAATACAGGTTTACCCTGCATCATAATAAAAAAACTATGGCTCAGGGTGATGTGTATTTCTGTAATGAGGGGGGTGCGGACTAAGGATACGATTATCAAGGTGTGCAGAATTATTAGGCAGCTTGTTTTCCTCAGACAAAATGGGCTAAAAAAAGAGATTTAACTGACTGAAAAGTCTTACAGAGGGATGTAGCACTCTTAAAATTGCTAAGATATTGAGGTGCGATCACAAAACCAGCAAAAGTTTTGTTGCCAATAGTCAACAGGGACACAAAAAACATGGTGAGAAAAATAAGACTCACATTAACTACCAAATATTTGAGAAGAATCAAACATGAAGGGACAAAGAAGAAATTGTCCTCCAGTGCTGTCATATTCCAGATCTGCAACCTCCCTGGAGGACCAGAAGTACAAGGTGCTCAGAGACATAACCAAGGTGAGGAGGCCGAAACCCAGCCGCCACTGAACAAGACACAGAAATGGAAACATCTAGACTTGGCCAAGAAATATCTGAAGACAGATTGTTCAGATTGTCCACTTTCTTATAAGTGTCTAGTAGTGATGAGCGAGCACTAAAATGCTCGGGTACTCGTTGCTCGGGTCGAGCACATTGGAATACTCGGGTGCTCGACCTGAGCAACGAGCCCAATGTAAGTCTATGGGAATCTCGAGCATTTTTCAGGCGGCTCCTCCCTTCGGTCTGCAGAGGGCCTAAAAATTGCCCAAATCGATGGGAACAGAGCTCAAGTAACATGGGAACAGCATGGGGAAGACCCCTGGAAGCATCTCTGACTCTCATATCACTGCTGTCAACAACAATGTCAGAGTATTATGCCACTTTTACGGACTCATAAACATACAAAAACGAAACCAAAATGGATTTTCCTGAGAAATATGTTAAGGAACATCCTTTCCAGGGTAATGACTTGTATATAAGGCAAAATAAGTAACCAAAAATACTCCTCCACACCTTGGGCTATGTTCACACGTAGCAGTTTTGATGCTTTTTTGCACTTTTGCATTGCTTTCAACCAAGACAAATGCATTCACCAGGAAATGTCATTTTAACATTTTACAACCTTATCTGGCCATGTGGTGTGTGACACATCATCAGACACATGCATACAGTGCTGAAAAGACATGGGAACAGCATGGGGAAGACCTCTGGAAGCATTTCTGACTCCCAGGTCACTGCCTAAAAGTGTGCCCATCATAAGTGTTCCTTGGCGCATGCGTAGATGCCTCCCGCCATGCACCTGTCGTTGCAGACTTGCAACAATCACCGTCCACGTCCTTGTTCCAGTGCAGCGTTCAGTTGTCCCTACACCATTCCTTGGAATGCAAGCGCAAGCATGCAGCCAGCCACCCACCAACCCACAGGCTGCAATACTATACTGCCAAATTTTTGACAGCTGTTTGCACAGGAAATGTGGCCTTTTAGGCTCGTGGAGGCGGAAACTTTTCATAAGCAAATGCCGGCGGCGGCCGGGTGTCCTTACTCGGTCCCCAACCACCACTGTTTCTCCCGGTGTCGTCTCCGCCTTCCACAATCACGGGTCCCACAACATTACCCGTGCCCTCCTCAGTGCACTTACTGGGAAGGACCGCCTAACCACAAACACGTGGACAGGTGAATGTGGCCAGGGACGGTACAGAGCCAGTCCACAGCTTTTTTTGCTGAGTTGTATTTCACCACAGCCATATTCTTTAGCTCGGTGAAAAGACTGACATAAAAGGAAACCGTATCTACTCTGGGTGTCATTTCTCCCAGGAAGTCCTCTGAAGCAGCTTTTGCAGAAGGAATGGCAGCCCATCTAACATCAACTAGCACTTCTCGGTGGTGCTTTGACACACAAACATCTTTCTTTGCGCATTTAATTTCAGGACTACAGAGTTGGGCAATGGCCTGATCTGCAATCCAGTTTAAGAAATAACATGCACAAGCACGTCCAATCCACATTAAAAAAACAGCCATAGAGTGTCCGGGAATCTTCCCCCACACTTTTCTTAGCCAGGGCTGCTTCTCGGCAGGGTTGGACGGACCCACCTGAAAACCGGAGACTCCTCCGGTGGGCCCTGGCTTCTCCTTCAGGAGAGTTCTTAGTGCCGAGGTGAGGCCATGATAATGATAGAGGCCACTATCTGCTTATTTTTCTGTTACTTGGAATGCAAGCGCAAGTATGCAGCCAGCCACCCACCCACAGGCTGCAATACTAAACTGCCAGATTTCTGGGCAGCTGCTTGGACTTGAAATGGAGCCTTTTAGGCTCGTAGAGGCAGAAGCTTTTCACAGCCTCATGCCGGCGGCGTCCGGGCGTCAATACTCGGTCCCCAGCAACCACTATTTCTCCCGGTATCGTCTCCGCCTTCCACAAGCACGGGTCCCACAACATTACCCGTGCCCTTCCCAGTGCACTTACTGGGAAGGACCGCCTGCGCACAAACACGTGGTCAAGTGAATGTGGCCAGGGACGGTATGGAGCCAGTCCACAGCTTCTTTTGCTGAGTTGTATTTCACCATAGCCATATTCTTAAGCTTGGTGAAAGGACTTGGGAAACCATATCTACTCCAGCTGTGATTTCTTCCAGGAAGTCCTCTAAAGCTGCTTTCACTTGAAATGTGGCCTTTTAGGCCCGTGAAGGCGGAAGCTTTTCACAACCTCATGCCTCGTGTCCATACTCTGTCCCCAGTCGTCACTATTTCTCCCGGTGTTGTCTCCGCCTTCTACAAGCGCGGGTCCCTGAACATTACTGCTGGTACTTTTCTGTGGGAATCTGCTTACCTCCTACCAGCCTGGAATATTTCCAGTAAACTATGGTACAACACCATGGTATTAGCACTGTCCCAGTACCAGTAGCGAAGCCTTCCACAATTTCCTTCTCAGGAATTTTATTTGGTAGACTGAGTGGCTGCCCAAATACATTAGTTTCTCACAAAGGAGCTGAAGATAGAGTGGCAGTAGGTGCAAGTTTCCCCAGCCTGTTAGATATCAGAGGGTGAACGGCAGCACATTGGATCAGTGGTTAGCACTGAAGCCTTGCAGCGTTGGGATCCTGGGTTCAAATCCCAGCAAGGACAATATCTGCAAGAATTTTGTATGTTCTCCCCGTGTTTGCGTGGGTTTCCACCTCAGTAAAAAAGCAGCCATAGAGTGTCCGGGAATCTTCCCACACACTTTTTTTTAGCCAGGACTGCTTCTTGGCAGGGTTGGACGGTCCCACGAAGAATCCTCTGGTGTGCCCTGTCTTCTACATCAGGAGAGTTCATGATAGCGCTAACTTTGCAGCTGCTATGGGGCTCTTGAGCGGGGGAGAAAGGTGAACCCTCAGAATCAAATCCTCTGGTGGGCCCAATGTTTTTCAATCTGAAACAGCTTCTCAGTGGGAGTTGTATTTCATTACAGCCATATTCTTTAGCTCGGTGAAAGGACTGGCATAGAGGGAATCTGTATCTACTCCGGCTGTCATTTCTGCGTCACCAGGTTCCGCCCATTGTCACACACGACCATGCCTGGCTGTATGTTCAGCGGTGAGAGCAACACATCAAGCTGCTGTGTTACAGCTTTCAACATCTCTACAGCGCTAGGTGGTTTGTCACCTAAGCATTAAGCATGTTATCTTCAGCACAGCCTGTTGCCGCTTGGCAAAGGCAGTGCTGCAGTGCTTTCAGCTTGTGACTGATGTGGTAATTTCAGAGATGGAGGAGGAGGTGCAGGAGCTGAACAATGTGATTACATTGAGGTTACATTGGCGACTTTGTTTTTATACTAAAGAAAGATCCTACTGTTTTGTTTTGTTTTACGTTATTTTTTAAGGCAAATGCATTTACAGGGAAATGTCATATTTACATTCTACAACCATATCTGGCAATGTGGTGTGTGACACATCATCAGACACATCCTGTTTCATTGATGATGGAGGGACTCTGAATGACACATAGAGCAGGGCCACAGTAATAAGTATGACATGTTCCCATTAGAAAGGAGAGGGTCTGCTATACAGTTATAAGGCATGCAGTGAATCCAACGGCTGACCAAATTTAGGAAAAACCCCACTAACAAATTAAAGACACATAGAGCAGGGCCACAGTAACGACAAATTCCCATTAGAAAGGAGAGAGTCTGCTATACAGTTATAGGGTATGCAGTGAGTCCAACGGCTGACCAAATTTAGGAAAAACCCCACTAAGAAATTAAAGACACAGAGAGCAGGGTCACAGTAATGAGTATGACTTGTTCCCATTAAAAAGGAGAGGGTCTGCTATACTGTTATAGGGTATGCAGTGAGTCCAACGACTGACCAAATTTAGGAAAAACCCAACTAAGAAATTAAAGACACATAGAGCAGGGCCACAGTAGCGACAAATTCCCATTAGAAAGGAGAGAGTCTGCTATACAGTTATAGGGTATGCAGTGAGTCCAACGGCTGACCAAATTTAGGAAAAACCCCACTAAGAACTTAAAGACACATAGAACAGGGACACAGTAACAAGTACGACATGTTCCCATTATAAAGAAGAGGGTCTGCTATACAGTCATATGGTATGCAATGAGTCCAACGGCTGACCAAATTTAGAAAAACCCCACTAAGAAATTATAGACACATAGAGCAGGGCCACAGTAACGACAAATTCCCATTAGAAAGGAGAGAGTCTGCTATACAGTTATAGGGTATGCAGTGAGTCCAACGGCTGACCAAACTTAGGAAAAACCCCACTAAGAAATCAAAGACACAGAGAGCAGGGCACAGTAACAAGTACGACTTGTTACCATTAGAATGGAGAGGGTCTGCTATACAGTTATAGGGTATGCAGTGAGTCCAACGGCTGACCAAATTTAGGAAAAACCCCACTAAGAAATTAAAGACACATAGAGCAGGGCCACAGTAATGACTAATTCCCATTAGAGAGAATCTGCTATATAGTTATAGGGTATGCAGTGAGTCCATCTGCTGACCAAATTTAGGAAAAACGCAACTAAGAAATTAAAGACACATAGAGCAGGGCCACAGTAACGACAAATTCCCATTAGAAAGGAGAGAGTCTGCTATATAGTTATAGGGTATGCAGTGAGTCCAACGGCTGACCAAATTTAGGAAAACCCCACTAAGAAATTAAAGACACATAGAGCAGGGCCACAGTAACAAGTACGACATGTTCCCATTAGAAAGGAGAGGGTCTGCTATACAGTTATAGGGTATTCAATGAGTCCAACGGCTGACCAAATTTAGAAAAACCCCTCTAAGAAATTTAAGACACATAGAGCAGGGCCACAGTAACGAGTACGACATGTTCCCATTAGAAAAAGAGGGTCTGCTATACAGTTATAGGGTATGCAGTGAGTCTAACAGCTGAACAAATGTGGGAAAAACCCCACTAAGAAATTAAAGACACATACAGCAGGGTCACAGTAACGAGTACGACATGTTCCCCTTAGAAAGGAGAGGGTCTGCTATACAGTTATAGGGTATGCAAGAGTCTAACAGCTGAACAAATTTGGGAAAAACCCCACTAAGAAATTAAAGACACATAGAGCAGGGCCACAGTAACGACAAATTCCCATTAGAAAGGAGAGAGTCTCCCATAGTGTTGGCCTATGCAGTGAATGCAAGGGCTGCCAAAAATTTGGAGGCACTTCAATGCCCCTTGGAAGAGTCGTGGAGGAGGGCCTCATAAAAAAATATTTCCATTAGAAAGGAGCTGGCGTCCTATACTTGTAATGCCCATGCACTAAGTGTATGGGCTGACCAACATTTAGTCCTGGGGGTATACATGAACATACTGTATAAAAAAAAAAATTTTACGGGCATCATAAACACTCTAAAAAAATTCTGTGGGTGTTGCATCATGGACCACGGTCACCCTGGTGATATGGTGGTGGAGGATCAGGAGAAGGAGGAGGACAAGAGCAAATAGTGTTGAGTGAGCATGCTCGACACTGCTCGGTACTCGCTCGAGCATCTCACTATTCGGGATGTTCGGCGAGCACCGAGCATTTTCGGGTTACTCGGGCGGGAGCTCGGGTCTCCGCCCTGCATGTTTGGCGCTCTTTACAGAGCCAATGAACATGCAGGGATTGCCAGCCAGTCACTGTTGTGGTCACTGCATTCTGAGTCTTCTATCCTTTGGATTACGAGCTCGGAGAGACTGAGACACAGGACAGGATGTGTGTCAAACAAGCTCTAAACTTTATTACAAAGCATGGGTTTTATATTCACCCTGAAGGCAGAAAACGGATTTACCATATATGGTTTGATTATACAATTTTAGCACACAAAGACTGATTTCTATTCTCGTGCTTGTGTTGAAACATTCAATCGGACGCATTTGATTAGACACATTTAATCAGATACATTCTGATGACTAGCAAGGACGCATTATTGATTCAAGAAGGAACATTCACAGCTGGTGTTTTTTTTTTTACCTAAAGTAACTTTCAGACTTATACAGCATAGATGGGGTCTTTGAACTTAAGGGGCCTCATCTTCTGCTATAACATTCCATCCTTTGGTTCCTTCATTTATCAGTATGAATCTCTATATTTTCTTTTAGTACAACACTGAATACACATTAGAAAAAGCTTAAAAACCAAATAAACCACAAGACACATTAGCAAAATCTGAATAATAGCTTACACTATACCAGCCACCCACCCACCGATACCTTTAAACCAATTAGCAGGATTTAGAAAGGAAAAGGTGTTTGCCCACCAGGAATCCTGATTCTTGAGGTTGGCCTCATCATAAAGCTTCCTCAATTTTACAACGTCCTCTAACTTATGTTTCAGCGTCAATACACTAGGATTGTCTATATAATGACAGCATGCGAGCCCTATTATCTGGCACATCCCTCCTTGTGCTGCTGTTAAATAATCTAGTACAAGGGTATGTTGGTTCGTGACAATAATCAATTGATTCTGTACTGCAAGAGATCCGTTAACTACTTCTAAAATATCCCAAATCTGATCATCAAGATAGTCTGTAGCTTCTACTAATTTATCCCACATTTGTGTCAACATAGGGTATATAAACAATGCACTGAAAAATGTGTTTACCCCTCCCATTTGAACTATATGGGGTCTCCCACTTGGTCTTTCTTTATTGTCTGCTGATTGCTTATGCAGTGTATGTTTTGGGATAGACAAAGGATCTAGCTGGTCTGGAGTAACAATATAAGTTGCGGGTGTCAATCTGGCTAAGGTACAAGTTCCTGTTACTCCTACTGGGAGCCACTTGAAAGCCTTGTCTCCACATACCCAATACATGGATAAGGGGAGATTCCATAATGCTGAATGTTGCAGTATTAGACGGTGAACTAAATCAACAAACTTAGAGACATTTGACATCATACACCACCCAGGCCCTTGACCTATAGGGGAGCAATAGCCAGCATCAGGATTGCCACACGTAGGTGCACCTTTCTGATAACTTGATTACATTACACTGTAGATTGCCAGGTATTTTGGCACAGGTATCACTTGCCCCATTTTTAAAATAAACATTATTCACCCAATTAGAAGTGTGTAGATATCTTTCCAACAGGGAAGGTTTAAAGGCATCACTGCTTCCTGAAGTGGCATTAAAACTTATTTTCAATCCTTGTTCAGGTATTTTCCCTAGATCAGTAATTTTTGTTTTGTTACGAGGTACCCACTCCCCTCCTTTAAATGCTATATACAACCTGGGAATTATTTGACCCGTCAGGTTCCCTTGCCACCAGGGAAATTTTGTCCATGCTACTACGGGAATCCCAACAGTGGTATTCCACAGTCTCTGTGTGGCATTATTGGCCCAAGTATCTGAACAGTTCACCCAAAAGTTTATCTCTTCCCATGAGACTGGGACGGCGAGAAAGGGTATGCTAGTGGACGTCACAGGGGCATGTGTACATATCCAACAATTAGCAATGGTCTGGTTTTGCTCCTTTAGTCCATCGATTAGAGCAAGATGGTGTTTAATGAATCTATTGTTGTCTCCATCTGTGGTGCTCAACCTAGTCCATGCACCTATGGTTGTAAGTATGCAGGTAAGTATAAACAATGTCATCATTCTTTGTCCGCTGGTTCTCCTAGTATCTTTTTGCAATGGGATGCGTGGATCCAGGTCTCTTTTCCCTCTAGCTTAACGGCTGTACTTGTGGTCAGCAGAACTTGAAAGGGTCCGTCAAACCGTGGATCTAGGCTTTTCCTCACGTGTCTTTTTATAACCACCCAGTCTCCAGGTTGCAGCGTATGGCTGCTAGAGTCTTGATCTGGATCTGGAAGAGAACTGAAGACATTATCATGTATTTGCTTAATCTTTTTGTGTAAAGCCCTCACGTAGGAACTTAGCACATGGTTATTCATTTCTAATGCTTGCGGATAGAAACACCCTAGGCTGGGTACGTTGCCAAACAATATCTCATATGGAGAGAGTCCAGTCTTTCTATTAGGCGTGTATCTTACTGAAAACAGAGCAAGCGGTAAACAATCCAGCCATGGTCTTCCTGTCTCAGCCATGGCTTTCTGAATTTTTTATTTCAATGTCCCATTCAGTCTTTCCACTTTACCACTACTTTGCGGGTGATATGGGGTGTGGAATGCTTGTTGAATTCCTAGAGCTGACATGACTTCATTCATTATTTCACCTGTGAAGTGTGTACCTCTGTCACTCTCAATTACTTCTGGTACCCCATACCTGCAGACCACCTCCGCAGGCAGTTTCTTTGCGGTTGCCGCAGCCGTGGCTTCGGCAATCGGGAAAGCCTCTGGCCATCCTGAGAACAAATCAATACAGACCAACACATATTCCCATGATCCTGACTTTGGCAGCTGAATATAATCAATTTGCAGTCTCTGGAATGGATTTGCCAAATCGACCACTGAAAAACAAAGAGAGTTAGAAGGTATCTGTGACAGAAGAGTATGCGGGTTGGGCACAACTGGTGTTAGAAGTTCTGTGGCTTTGTTAACCAACCGGAGGTCATGGACCATTCTATATGCGGCTGGTTGTCCTGGCACGCTCTTTTTCTTTACCGGAAACAGGGGAGTGTTGCAAGGGGACTGGGTTTTGACTAGGACTCCCCTCTGTAGTAATTTTTGGACTTGCTGGGCTATGGCATTCTCCTGAGCCGAGCTAAGGGGATACTGCTTCAGTTGAGGCAAGATTGCTCCTGGTTTTAATTTTACCATTACTGGTTGAACTCTTAACCTACCAACATCTGTTTTGTCTGAGGCCCAAAAATCATGTGGTACAGCATGCTCCAATATCGGGGGAAACTCATTTGTCTCTTCTATGCTGGCAATATCTAGTGACATAATTTTGCAAAGGCTACTTGGTTTTAAACCTGGGGTCATGGTGACAGTGCCATCGGGATGATACTCAATATGTGCTTGTAATTGGGACAACACATCATTTCCCAATAGATTACATTGGCCTTGGGGCGATACCATGAGCTGGCTATGTACAGTAGCTCCTTGAATTTGCAGGGGAATTCTCTTAGTGACAGGGAGCAGGATAGACGGGGAATTGAAGGGGGTGGCAATGACATGATGTGAAAAATCAGTGTCAGTGTATGGCCAATCACCTTGCGTAATTACTGAATTGTCGGCCCCCGTATCTACTTGGAAATCGATTTCATGTCCCCCTGGTAGGTTCACCTGCACTATACAACTGAGAGTTGGTGGTAAGGAGATGAGGGGGTTCATGTGCAAGCCACCCTCATCCTGTGGGGGCGTTGTTTGGTTGGCTGGAGGACCCGTACTCTGAGCATTTGGATACGGGTTGGTGCTACAGTCCTTTCTAAAATGTCCTGGCTTTTTACATCCATAACACAGTTTCTGTCCTCCTCCTTCAGTCCGTCCTCTGCCTCTGTTCTTTCTGGGGGTCGTCTCTGCTATATGTATTCTGGCAGCTCTCTTTGCCTGCGCTATGTCATGCTGTGCCCCCTGAGCTATTCTAGCTAAGTCTTCTGCCTTCACTGATCTCCAGTCTGGTCTACTTGCTTTTACCTTCTCTGCAATCTCCTTCTTTAGTCCATTCATGAAAGCACTTGCTAATACCCTCTCACTAGTCTTATTTCCGGGGTTGAACCCCATTTCTGACCAGGTTTTCTTTAATGCATAGAAATAATCCTTAGGATCTTCCTCCTTCCCCTGCACTCTATCTTCTAGTGTAACTTGCTTTTCTGCTTGCCTATCTTTACATGCTTTTACCAACGCTTTTACGTACAGAACCCCGGCTGTTGCATCATTAGCCTCCGCTACATCAGGGCCCGTTCTATTGTCATATTGTTTATAAGTTTCGTCCGTCAGTCTGTCATACCGAGCTTCATCTGCCAATTTCCCCTTAATTACCCCTTGCAGATCAATTCTAGTGGCATGGTATTATCCTGTATGGTGGTGATCATTCTAGCGAAACCCATAGGGGACTGGGATGGGTCTGGCAGCTGGGAGATCAGTGCCAACTGCTCTGAAGGACTCCATGGTCTATACATTAACATTGTGCGAGCATTCTGACCTGGAACAACTGCATCCCCCCCCCGCTGCTGCTGCTGCTGCTCCCGGTGCTCCTCGCACAACTACCGTCCTCATTGGGAAAAGACTAGCTGGGTGGGGTCTCGGTCCTCCACATGCCACACAGATGTCTACTGTCAAGGGGTTCTGCTGTCCACATCTGGGGCAAACCCAACAATTGGGTTCCTGAGAATTCTGGTACTGAGGTGAGGGTGAGCTGGGTGACGTCGGGAGCGGACAGGGAGAAAAATCTGTCACTCCGGTTTTTGTCAGTCTGTAACGTCCGTCTCCTAATTCTTCAATTTTTCCTTTAAAATGAGCACATGCATTCATCCATACATCCACTGTCTTCAACAGACCCTTATCTTTCAGCCATCCATGATAGCAGTTAAAGAAGGATTTCCATTTCTCTCCATTCATCTCTCCATTCTCATTCATTCCCGCTTTACATAATATTTTGTCAATTCCAATCAGTGCCTGTTTCCCTTCTCTGCGTACCACTAAGTCTTTGGCTATAATGCCTTCCTTGGCATTTTGGTTCCCCATTTTTTTTTGGGTTCTCCTCACTTAGAGTAGACTCCTCAGTCACTTAGACAATGGTCACTTAGACAATGGGCCACAAAGGTTTCTGAACCATTCCACTACTAGCCTTCCAGGACTTATACGCCGACCAGAAAAACAGACCAAAAACACCAATCCCGATACACACCCACAACACAATCATCGGATCCATACTTTCATTCTTAAATTCTCCAAAGGATAGAAGGCAGGACTGTCAATTTATCTTACATTTATGCTTACAGTGATATAAAGAGCCCTGACACACATCACCATCAATGAGTTTAACCGACAAACAAACAAATTCTTCCCTTATCACTCCTAAACACTTTTTGCATAATAATTTGGAACACAGTGTACATGTGCTTTTCCACAAAACACCAGTGGTTCACGTAGTGAATCTTACAGTTCTAACTTGCCAACCGTGGTCTGAATGGAGTTGTTCAATAAAGGGCCCAAAATTAAGATAACATAGACGGGAGAGGTCTCTATGAATAGGAATTCCTAAGTATTTGATACCCTGTGAGGGCCAGGCAAAGGGAAAGTTGGACTGGATGGAATCCTATATGGATTTGGGGAGGGAGACATTGAGGGCCTCAGACTTCGCTGCATTGATTTTAAAATTTGACCATGTAACAAAGTGATCTATTTCAGCCATAACAGCAGGGATGGATATATGTGATTGAGTGATATATACTAGGACATCATCAGCAAATGCAGAGCACTTGTACTCGGTGCCTCCCACCTCAATCCACCTAATATTGGGGTTATGGCGAATTGATGAGAGCAGGTGCTCCGTCACTAGGATGTATAAGAGAGGGGACAGAGGACATCCCTGCCTTGTCCCATTGGTGATTATGAAAGGTGATGAAAATGTTCTGATGCGCCCCCTGGGCCTTGGGACACCCGGAGCCGGACCCTTTTTGGTGGATGCTGGTGGTTGTAGTCTCCGTGGCGGCGACCCGGTTCCGTGGCTCAGGGCGGTCAAACCAGTGGCGGAACTATATATGTGGTTTTGATGTTTAAATATCCGACTACGCCACCCGTGGATTGCGGTCAGAGTGAACCGCCGCTGCAGGGCAGACCGCTGAGGCTGGTGTTGTGGGTGCAGCAGAGCGTAGTATAACTCCACACGGGAGGAGTATAGCCTCAGGGCAGTGTATGCGGAGGATGGGGGTGATGGTGCAGGGCAGCAGCAGTAGCGACACGGAGTCAGTGATGCAGTCCAGGGCCTTTACTCAGTTCTTATTATCCAGACCACTTCTGCAGGTAACGGCTGCCCACGTCGTACTGTGCTCACCAGGTGAGGGGCTCAGACAACTCTCAGATAACTTTGGAGCACTTCACATGACCCCTTTTGTGTGTCCTTTGTCTGGCCTTTCTTACCAACGCTTCTGTCCGGCTGCCTCGGGCCTCCTCTTGGTAAACTTGGCGCCAGTTTCCCTGACCCTATGTGGTGCCTTCTTAGCGGGTGTAGCGAGGGGCTACGCCACATAAAATGTCACAGCCTCCGGTTTCTAGCTGAGGGTCGTTTCCCGCCTCCACTGGTTTCGGGGACCGGTCTCCCCCTTTGGCCTGACCCCTCCACGCAGGTGGATTCGGGCGTGCGGTGGCGACTCGCCCGTCCGCACCCCTAGGATCCCTTCGTTCCTCGTTCCTGGAGCCTTCACCGCTCCTCTTCCTTCCTTCTCCCTCTTCCAGGCCTGGGCCTCTGTTCCTAGGCCCTCCTCCGGAGCAGAGCTCATGCAGAGCCCCTGCTCCCTGTCACTTCTGCTCAGACTTCTCTGCACTGAACGAAGATGGTGCCCACCTTTTATACTCCCTTCTCAATGCACCCAGGAACTGCTTCCTCCCTGCTCCTGCACTACAGGGTTCCCCTTCCTCGGTGTTCCCTCCCCCCACTCCAGCCAGGGACAGGGACTGTCGTGCCCATCTCAGGGGCATATTGGAATGCTTTCTCAGCATCCAACGAGAGTATCTAATTACAAATTTTTAACTGCATCTAGCGCAGGAAATACTTTGTGCCTAGTAGCAGTGTCTGCTAGTCAGCGGATTATCCCAGCTGTTAAGCAAGCTACACCACCTGTAGTTTGGACACTTAATTTTTTCAAAGGAAATGGTTCGGGACCCCGGGATACTCAGTGAAGAGCATCAGGAGGCACCCCAAGTCATAGGGGCTGGGACTGGCGGTAGGACGCCTTGCGGTGGACCGCCGAGCTCGATCGTTATAAAAGCTTTTTAACTGCAGTAGCTTTAGTGGACGCTACTGGAGCTGGAATTACGCGGCTGCTGGCATGAGACTTGCCCTCCAATAGATCCTTGTAAAAGGATTTAAAGTGTATTCATTCAAATTAGAGAGACAATTTAAATGAAAAAGCTTAGACCTGCCTCCACCACAGGGGGGCTCGCTCGACCCACCAGCGGACAGGCACCAGTATTGGGAGAGGGGGGCTGGCCGTCAGGGTCCACCGCGGCTCTGGCACAAACCCGGCGACACGGAGGTCGCACGGGCAGGAACGGACTGGCCGTGTCGGCTTTTCACTTTTTTGATTTTAGAAGGACATGACATGCTTATATCTGTGTCTCCCCCTCCTTTTACTCCTCCACCTCTTTTCTTTTCGCATGACTATATGTACTTGTCACTTTTCCATGTGTTAGTTGTGTCTTCTGAGCAGTTTGTCAGCTTTTGGACACCTTTGAAGGTGTTTTCTATGTGTTTCTATGTGTTTTTGTTTGCCTGCCATTGGTTTTAACGGTGTTCGAAGGTGTTTGACGAACAGTTCGGCGAACATACGGGTGTTCGACGAACCGAACCGAACTCGAACACTACGGGGATGGCTCAACACTACTGTGGAGCTTTACTCCTCCGCTCCCCTCAAGGCCTTCTTAGGTAGGAACCTTGACCGGGTAGAGACAGCGGTTAACTCTAACCCGCTCCTCGTCTCAAGGCCAGAGTACGAGGACCGTGTATCTTCAACAAGCTGCAGGTTCCAGCAGAAAGCCACTATCAGCGAGGAAGATCACAATCAAAGACCGTGAACCTAAGATGGCCATGTATTAAATACTAGATGGTGGCCCGATTCTAATGCATCGAGTATTCTAGAATATGCATGCGGCTGACCGGGCGCGACTAAGCAGCGAAGCAGTGTTTAAATGGGTTGTGCACTACTTTTAATTAACTTCACAATGTATCCCCTCGGTGCCCCTAATGAATTTTGTCATTACGTCATGTTGTCAATCCTGCTTGTGACAACATCGCTGACGACACACAGCCAGCACGTAATTCTCCCGCCTGCAGCCGGCTGTTGCTTCCGCTTACATCACGACTATTTGTGGCTGCAGCCAGGTTTCTGCTGTTCCGCGCACCACAGTGAATGACGGGCTGTGGCCGGGGTTATCCCCCATCGTGTCACATCCAGCATCCACAGCGCGGTCTGTCAATGTGGTTTGTATGGCTCCGTCATTCCTCTAATCCTGGTTTGTATGGCTGACTTATTTTGGATTGTACGCCTTCCTCATCTTAGCTTGTATGGCCTCCTTATCCTGGTTTTGTATGACCTACTCATTCTCCCATCTCCACAGCACAGTTAAAAAACTAAGCCCTAATCCTCCCCTTGTTTCCTTTTCTCTGCTCCAGCGCTGTCTGTCCTGTTTTCAGCAGCTCCTCGCAGGATCGGAGGCGCAGCACGCGCTCTCAGATACTGCTGTGATTAGCTGCTGTCTGTAGATTCGCTGCTTTCCACGCCGGGACTAAGTGCGTGGAGAGGCACAAATCTGCATTCACTTTAGTAGCACATGCTGCAGATGTCGCTATGAAGATTTAAGAATAATACAAGGAATACACAAAATAATACTTTATTATTAACTATTATTGGTTATAGAACTTAATACAACTGAACAAAATTATTAAACAGATGACCATAATATATAAACTATTCCATGAATATGTAACAATATTTTACAATAAATCATCGGACAAAAGAAGTAAGACCCTAGAATATATTTCGTAACAATATCAACCTAAAATATTTTTGTACTCAAGATTTTTGGTGAATACTTATGGACTATCTGTAAGCAACTTTCCTTGTAAATGGGTATCCAAAACTTGCACCTTGACATTGGATCTCATTTTAACTCTTGAAAATGCAACATAGAGTTGTCCATGACCAAAAACGGGCTCCGGTAAATATATGCCAACACGGTGTAGAGTTTGACCTTGTGACTTGTTTATTGTCATGGCAAATGCTGGTTTTACTGGAAACTGTCGACGTCGAAGCCTAAATGGAAGACCGGTGTCTGAAGGACATAAATCAATGCGTGGAATGAACACTTCCTCTCCTTTTGCAGATCCAGTGATCACTGTTGCTTGAATTATGTGGGAATGGAGTCCAGGAACAATAAGGCGAGTTCCATTACATAGACCATTTCTTGTATTTAGATTCCGCAGCAATATTACGATTGCTCCAACTTTAAGTTGTAGTCCGTGGGATGGCATTCCTGATGGCGTAACACTATTTAAAAATTCAACTGGATAATGCTCTCGTTCATCTTCATTGTCGACATCCACCGAATCATCACTTTTGTACAATTTATACTCTCCAGGCATTCTATCCATCACACATGAATTTAGCAGAGCTACGTCATCGTTCTTGGGACAGAGAATTGCATAGGAAGAGGCCCTCTCATCACTGCTTTGGTCGTTCACATCTATTTCAACGCGTTGTCCAAAAACATCACTTACGATGCAGTCAGTGCACAACATGTCTTCTGGTATTTCAATAATGTCTTCTCCAAGGTTATATTTATTGCTAAGTTCACCATTACCAAGTTTAAGAAGCCAGTTGCTGTACTCTGGGTCAGAAGATCGCATGTTGTTAATTAATTGGAGTTTATTAAACTCTTTCCAAAGGTCTGACATTTTTAAGGTTGACTCGATAATATTTGTTCTTGTTCCATTTGGTACAACTGGAAGGCATTGCCTAAAATCTCCGCCAAGGACAAAAATTTCATTTTTTCTGCAATATTTGTAGTCATAACTTCATGCAGAAGTCTGTCAATTAAGCTCAAAGCATATTTGGGTGCCATGGTGCACTCATCAAGTATGAAAAGATTTGCACTGTTTAACTGTTTTCCTGCAAATGTGTCTTGTTTGATTCTGGAAACGGAGATTTCATTGACTGGAACTGGTATCCCAAAGAGTGAATGCATAGTGCGAACTCCTCTTAAAAGGTTTACTGCAATACCTGTTGTAGCCGATGGCAATACGACTTTTCCCAACCCTCTAACGTGATGCATTAAAACTTCATAGAGGTATGTTTTACCGCTGCCTCCAGGACGTTTTTGGCGTTGGATCGGCTTGGTTTTCTAAAGCGCTCACAATAGTGTCATATGCAATCCGTTGTTGTTGATTTAAGGATTTTTTCTTCTCTGTTGCCAACAATAATTCATAAGCTTCATCATACTCTTGAATTTGTGCAACTTGACTTGCAGGCTGTGGCAAAATAAAGTCTGAAAACGTTTTTCCATGCAGTAGTAGGACATTTTGGACATCTTGCATGGCTTAAGATTCGCAATTTTGACAATTTCCACTTTTGTTGTGAAGACGTAAGCAGTAATCTTCAATTATATGTTCTTTGAAATTTGTCCAAAGTTGAGCTGGATTTGTAGGCGGTCCAAAGACAGAAATGTAGGCGAACAATTCACGAAGTTTCTTAGGCATATGTAGGGTAACTGCGTCTTCTAAAGTAAGTGTCCACATAGTATCATCCAATAGAAGTCCTAAAGCCAAAGCTGCAGCTTTAAATGTATCGTGCAATACTCCATTAACTGTTTTCAAATCTTCGTAACTTCTAGCTCCTTTGACATGCAGTAGTAACAGCCGAAGGCAATATCTTTCTTGATCATTGACACTAACAGTATACATGCGTCCAATTATTCTGCTAAGTCCTCGTTTTCTTGGCTTCCAAGTTTTATTCCAAACGTAATGCTCTGGAATCTCTCGATACAAATACTGCCTTGCGTTTTCGTCATGTTGGTTCAGCAAAAACCATTCCATTAATGTTGACGTTGTGCTTAAATTTTTTGAGAAATCTTCGACTTGAGCATTTTCAAAGAAATAAAGCTGCTGTTGATTTGGTAAATGAATAGCTAAACGTATAATGGCATGGGACTGTGAATGCAAGGGAAACGCAAATATTCTCCAAGCAGCTTCTGGATCACTGACATATTTTGAGTCAACAAACCGTGATGATTCATCGTGATTGACTGTTTTTTGTTGTATTTCGACGTTAGCTTTGTCATGCCCCTTGTAGATGTACTTGAAAAGATATTTAACACTTTTTATTGAAGCGCCGATTTCAACGTTGATGTGACAGTTGTAGCTTTTTAATAAGTACAGGTTGTATGGAACTATCCATGAGTTATTTATAATCTTTTTGTTGTGTACAATGTTATCAATCAGTTGTCTCCGGTAGGATGGGTAGCCGTCCAAATCTTTAACAGTGTGCTGTTTCAACTGCTTTGGAAACCCTTTTGTACACTTTCCGTTTTCCATGCATGGACTTTTTGGATTTGCTACACCGCATGGGCCATGAACCATATTACAGATTACAATATTATACAATTCAGGATACTTTTCTTGGTTAGGAATTTCAGCCCACACTGTGTTGTCAATTTCGTCCTCCGTGCGAAACTTGGAATCCGCGTCTAAAATAATTAGTTTATGCGCATGTTGGAGACCTCGTTTCTGAAACTCTATGACGTGTACCATTGCTACGACTGTTCCAAAAAGCCTATTTTTGATGTCTTTAACAAGACTGCTGAGTTTTAGTCGAAATACGTGTGCAACTAAGTCCGGCCTGTGTTCAACTTGCTGCCAGGGTTGTAGATTTTCTGCTATTTCCGGCCATTTAGGATTACAGGTCATTGTTAAAAAAAAATGTCAGGTCTTCCATACTTTGTTACTATTGCCATTGCATCTTGATAACGCTGTTGCATGTTGCGGGGGCTACCTTCAAAGGACGACGGGAGAATTACTGTTTTTCCAATTGGAATTCCTTTTTGAATGGATTGTTTTTGCAAATGTTCTTGAAGAACGCAGTAGTCTTCAACTTTAAGTTGTTTTTGGTTCATTCGTATGAAATTGAGCCGATTAGCTTCAATTTTAACGTATGCGTCGACTAAGTACTGTTGTGTCAGTTTCCCACCGTTTAAAATAGGATTGTAGTAATTTTGCACAGACAGAAGAAAACTGTAGTACTGTAGTTGTGTAATTCTTCTTGAAGTTCCTTGCTGGTGTAGGTTTTCATGCCACCCTTGATCAGCGCTTTGAAAGAATAGCGGATACAGAAGAGCATCAAGGTTGCTGTGCAAAATGCTAATACGTTGTGTTTTAGGAACGAAAGGGTTGTTTTTGTCTGGCTTAAGATGGACTAATATATCTCTTTGAAAAGGAGGCTCTCCATCATCGTTTTGAAAAACAACTGCGACCTCACTTACACGTGGTTTGTTGTAACATCGGGGATCTTGTTGACGTTCTTGTTTAATGGCCATGATAATAGAAGGCATTTCCGTCCCATTTTGTATAGCTCTCTGTTCCTCCTCAGCTTCAACGTCTTTTAGCATGCGATATGCGGCAGCAAATGGGCTGATTGTTTGTAAATGTGCGGCAATTAGGTTCATCAGTTCTGCATTACACTTTTCATTTTCTTTTCGGTTCATCCTTTGTTCTGTAGCCTCATTTGGATCAAAGATGTATAATTGTGCAAATGTTGGTGGTTGTCCTAGTTCTGGGTGAAGTGTTCCAGTGCGGTGGTAGATCTGGCCATGAATTTTAAAACAATTCAGTCCTAATCCAGGGGGCGGTGCAATGTTGGCACCAAATGAAGCAAACGCATGAGAACTGTTGATACTTCTGATATTTTCCATAAAATTTATACTGTGTTCATGCGTTCCTTTCATCAACTGCTCAAAGAGATCTGAGTAGTGACGTCTTGGTAGCATCAATTTTCCTTTTTGGTAGCATTGAGTAAACTGATTGTCAGATGGTTTTTCCTCTATGAAATTCAGAGAGTCACATTTTGAACAAACTACATTCATCTTCCCACAGTAGCGTTGAATAATTATAGTTTCATTGTCTGTTAAGTAACGTGCAAGTTTTTGAATGTTCTGCTGGGTTTGCCTTAGTTGGTAGAGCATTCTTTTTTGATAAATTTGTCGATCGTGTTGTTCTCGGTTTGTCCTAGATTCTGGAGATTCATGAAGCCGACATTGTCTATGGGATTCCGCATCGTGTTCCTGTCTAGCCGCAGTGTGTTGCGGTGTTTCCCGTTCCCGACGTTGTCTGTGAGATTCCGCATCCTGGGCATGTCTGGCGCCAGTGTGTTGTGTTGTCTCTTGCTCCCGACGTTGTCTGTGACATTCCGCATCCTGGGCTTGTCTGGCGACAGTGTGTTGTGGTGTCTCCTGTTTCCGACGTTTTCTGTGAGCTTCCGCATCCTGGGCTTGTCTGGCGGCAGTGTGTTGCGGTGTCTCCTGTTCCCGGCGTTTTTGGTGAGCTTCGGCATCGTGGGCTTGTCTGGCGGCATTGTGTTGCGGTGTCTCCTGTTCCCGGTGTTTTTGGTGAGCTTCCGCATCCTGGGCTTGTCTGGCGGCAGTGTGTTGCGGTGTCTCCTGTTCCCTGCGTTTTTGGTGAGATTCCGCGTCCTGGGCTTGTCTGGCGGCAGTGTGTTGCGGTGTCTCCTGTTCCCGGCATTTTTGGTGAGCTTCCGTATCCTTAGCTTGTCTGGCGGCAGTGTGTTGCGGTGTCTCCCGTTTCCGACATTGTCTGTGAGATTCCGCATCCTGGGCTTGTCTGGCGGCAGTATGTTGTGGTGTCTGTTGCTCTCGACGTTGTCGTTGTCTTGCTGCTTCTGCTGCTTTTCTGTCTTCCTCCGTGGCGTATTTTCGCTTACGACCCATTATAAAACAGGAAGTGTAAAGAAGTATCTCTTTAGCGCGCTGTCACTGGCAGAACGTGTTCAGTAAACCTGACAGAAGTCCCTCGCACAGTGTGACTGAAGTCCCTCGCACAGTGTGACTGAAGTCCCTCGCACAGTGTGACTGAAGTCCCTCGCACAGTGTGACTGAAGTCCCTCGCACAGTGTGACTGAAGTCCCTCGCACAGTGTGACTGAAGTCCCTCGCACAGTGTGACTGAAGTCCCTCGCACAGTGTGAGTGAGAAAACCTGCTCAGTACGTTATGAGCAGTTTGTGAGTCACATGACCACATGGGCGGAGTTAGCCCTGCTATCTCCCGAAGGTGGCGTAGCTATTTGAAATGTTGCGGTAATTGGCCGGAGAGCGTGTTTAAAATTGGCGCGAAAATCTGTGATTGGTTGCGGGCGGCGTCCGCGACCAATCATAGAAGCGGGTTTTAAATCTCGCGTGCCATGTTACTAAGGAGCGGACAGCGAATTTCTGGTCGCGCCCTCCTGCCGCGACCAATCAGCGTATCGTATTGGTGAGGACCAGGGAGCGGCTGCCTGTGCGGTTACTTCTGCTGCGAACAGTCGCTCATGTCCCGGCTTCTCGGAGCGGAAGTATCCCGACCCGCAGCGGCGCTCCCCGTTCCTCCCTTCACACCCTAGCCGCATGGATGTCAGCGCCGCTCCCCAGTCCTCCCTTCCGCATGGATATCAGCGTCGCTACCTGTGCGGATACTTCCGTTGCGAGATGCCGTAACATGAGCGACTGCTCGCAGCAGAAGTATCCCGACCTGCAGCGCCGCTCCCCGGTCCTCCCTTCACACCCTAGCCGCTGATCTCCCGACAGTAGCCGCATGGTGTTACTAAGGACCGGACATTTGTGTCAAAAATCTCTGATTGGTCGCAAGCGCTGCCCGCGACCAATCACCGATTTGGGCGCCACATTTAAATAGCGGCCGCGACCAAACACAGATCTTGCAGAGAAATTTAAACACCGCTGTGCTGATTGGTCGCCGACGCTGCCCGCGACCAATCACCGATTTGGGCGCCACATTTAAATAGCGGCCGCGACCAATCACAGATCTTGCAGAGAAATTTAAACACTGCTGTGCTGATTGTTTGCGGACGCTGCCCGCGACCAATCACCGATTTGGGTGCCACATTTAAATAGCGGCCGCGACCAATCACAGATCTTGCAGAGAAATTTAAACACTGCGGGCAGCGTTGGCAACCAATCAGCACAGCAGTGTTTAACTTTAGCGGCAAGATCAGTGATTGGTCGCGGCCGAAGACCAATCATCGAATCGTATTGGTGAGGACCGGGGAGCGTCGCTGCCTGTGCGGCTACTTCCGCTCCGAGAACCCGGGACATGAGCGACTGCTCGCAGCAGAAGTATCCCGACCTGCAGCGCCGCTCCCCGGTCCTCCCTTCCGCATGGAGGTCAGCGGCGCCGGCGGTTGGGGTCCTTCTGCTGCTACCGGCCGGGAGATGAGCGCCTCGCGCCGGTCATCTCCCGGCTGCATCTCCGTCCCGCAGATGAGCCGCTAACGGCCGCCATCTTTTTTCAGAAATCCCGCGGCGCTGATTGGCCGCTGCCAGACCAATGAGCGACGCGGGATTTCCAGGACAGACAGAAAGACAGACAGACAGACAGACAGACGGGATAAGACGATTATATATATATATATATATAGATGTATCAGTAAGTGTAACCTAAAAGTGTGTCCTCCACCCTCACCCACTACATGGTTCCCCCTATCTTTGGTCCCCCCCCATCTCCTTTATCCCGGCTGGGGCAGCACCCTGGTGCATATAAGCCCCCCACAGGACAGGAGTGGTGTAGTGTTGAGTTCTGAGGCTGGGTCCCGTGTGGTGCTCCATCCTTACCTCGGAGAGGAGATACCACACCTCGGTCTGAGGTGCAGTACCCATGTGGCGACTGAACCCTCAGGGGCGCCACAGTTCCAACCGATTCATATAGAAACTACACTTTTAGATATCTGCCTAATTGTTTCTAAGCATGGCTTTGAAAGAAGGGGCATGGCTTTGAATTAAGGGGCATGGCTCTGAAGGAAGGGGCATTGCTTTGAAAGAAGGGGCATTGCTTTGAAAGAAGGGGCATGGCTTTGAAGAAGGGGCATGGCTTTGAAAGAAGGGGCATTGCTTTGAAAGAAGCGGCATGGCTTTGAGGAAGGGGCATGGCTTTGAAAGAAGGGGCATTGCTTTGAAAGAAGGGGCATGACTTTGAAGAAGGGGCATGGCTTTGAAGAATGGGCATGGCTTTGAAAGAAGGGGCATGGCTTTGAAAGAAGGGGCATGGCTTTGAAAGAAGGGACATGGCTTTGAAAGAAGGGACATTGCTTTGAAAGAAGGGACATTGCTTTGAAAGAAGGGGCATGGCTTTGAAGAAGGGGCATGGCTTTGAGGAAGGGGCATGGCTTTGAGGAAGGGGCATGGCTTTGAAAGAAGGGGCATTGCTTTGAAAGAAGGGGCATGACTTTGAAGAAGGGGCATGGCTTTGAAAGAAGGGGCATGGCTTTGAAAGAAGGGGCATGGCTTTGAAAGAAGGGGCATGGCTTTGAAGAAGGGACATGGCTTTGAAAGAAGGGGCATGGCTTTGAAAGAAGGGGCATGGCTTTGAAAGAAGGGGCATGGCTTTGAAAGAAGGGGCATGGCTTTGAAGAAGGGGCATGGCTTTGAAAGAAGGGGCATTGCTTTGAAAGAAGGGGCATGGCTTTGAAAGAAGGGGCATGGATTTGAAAGAAGGGGCATGGTTTTGAAAGAAGGGGCATTGCTTTGAAAGATGGGCATGGCTTTGACAGAAGGGGCATGGCTTTAAATACCACAGCATGCACTAAATTGTTTGAAAATTGGGGGGCAAAAAAAGTGATGCAAGGCAAGCCAGCAAAAGAGTCTAAAGTATGACACATTTTCTCATTTACATGTCCATATTTAACCACGTACATGGAAAAAATGGTCCTGGTGTCAGCAGTGTTTGTTCCGTGTGTCATCAGTGTTCGGTCTGTGTGTCCGTTTTTCCCATCAATGTTTGACGGATGGATAAATAAATCCTTGAATTACAGAGCTTCTCCTATTCTTTGCCATCCGGGTGCTGAATGTTTTTGCACAGACCCATAGACTTGTATCGGCTCTTTTCATCTGTGATATCGGAAAAAGACAGACAGATGCACAACAATCAGACACAATCCGTGTGGCAGGTATGTTTTACCGGACGCACTGCATAGATTACATAGGAAAGTGTGTCTGGCCTTCTATTAGGTTTTTTTTTAGTTATGGATGACAAATGGACGCTGTACGGATCAAAAATGGCCTTTTTTTCCCCTGAACACAAAGCATTGTGCTTGTGTGAATTTGCACTTCGGCAGGGAATTGTGCCCTGAGCCTATATGAAGGCGTTTTGTGCGCTGCCGCCAAAATGCAACATTCAGTTGGACGCAGCAATATTTTATGTGTGAATACTGTTTAATACAGATTTTAGCATTTCCCTTTTTCTGAAAATGCGTCGGGCCTCATGCAGAAACAAACTTTTTGTCGAAACGGACAGTGATACCCATAACAACCAATCAGAGCTCTTCTTTTATTGTCCTGGTAAAATGAAACGTGGCATCTGGTTGGCTGTCATGGAGAACACTGACACATTCTGAAACTTAGTGCCGATTCTTCCACACTTCATGCCACACGTACAGTGTAAAAACTGATCGTCTGAATGGTCTCTTTACAGCAGCTGTTGCCTATGATGGCACAGAGAGGCATTGCACCAAACATCCATACCTTTTGCAATCTCGCTAGGGCATGCCGTAAAGAAAAAGATGGTTTACAGCTCCTGGAAGACATGGCGGTAATGACATTGCTAGTTTACATAGTTTATTTAGTGTCTTTTTTTTTTACTCCTACTTGATAAAGTCTAGAAAATAATGTCATTTTTAAACTGATTTGCCTTTTTATAGAAAACAAGTGACAAGGATCTTTTTGCATATCTGATCGGTAACTTGTTTTACAGATTTGTGGATTCCATCCAAATATCAATGTATACAGCACATTGATTAATGCGGCCATAAAGAGGTTAGATGACATCTACTTGACCAATATTCTGCGGGACATGAGGAACAGAAACGTGGCTCCTAATGAAGTGGTGGTCCGTCAGCTGGAGTCTGCAGCACAGTACCCACTAAACTTTGATAAAGTGAGTATACGATCTGATAAAACCAATAATGGAGGCTGGTGAAGAGGAGGGAATTCGCCTCCATATCGGTAAAAATGTGTTGTTTTTTAACAAAATGGAAACTTGTATTCGGTAAAAATACTCCACACCACACGCCATCAACCAAGAAGTCCAATAACTAGTAATAGATTAGAAACAAGCGTTTGAAGACTTTTCCTGTTGTGAACATGATCCTTTAAGTTAAAGGGAACCTGTCACATTGGATAACGCTATTAACCTGCTGATGTAGGGTTAATCTGCAGGGTAATACCATTAGGAAGTGCTTGGCCACTATACTGAATGTGCAGCACATGGGAGTAAATGAACTTTATTCCTCCCGTGAGCCGCCGGCTTTCAGTCATGCAGGGCGTGCCTTTATTCACCACTCCATACAATGTGAGCAGTGGCAGTAAGCACGCCCTGGAACTTCCACTGACAGGTGGCTCTGCACTGATGCACTGTAGAGCTAGCTGTCAGTCAAAGGGCTGGGGCGTGCTTACAACCATTGCTTACTGTGTACAGATTGGTGACAAAAGGCACACCTGCATGACTGAAAGCTGGCGACTCACAGGAGGAATAAAGTTAATTTTCTCCCTTGTGCTCATTCTGGGGATGGCAGCCAGTCACCTTCCTAACGCTATTAACCTGGAGATTAGCCCGATGTCTGCAGATAAGTCATGACTAAGGGTGATCTGTCACCTGAAACGCGTTGACGTCGCATTCCTTCTGGCTGTAATGCTGACCTTGTACTCTGTTACGCACTTTGTGTGAAAAAGAGCCTATTCACGGTTCGTTGAGCTGGATTATCTTCATTTTATGATTCCCTTTAAAATGACTAGCAATTTGTATATAACAAAAAATATATAACAGGATGGAGGAATAAAGGGGCTGTCCGAAACGGATGACTTTATTTCGACACCTGCACACTCACTGAATGGATCAGTTACATGTTCAAGGCCCCAAGAGTGACGAAATAATGTTAAAATATCACATTATTTATCCCACCGCTGTGACAAATGCAGAGATTGCCTGTCAAACAGGCAATCTCTGCATGTATCACAGCTGTCTAACAGCCGTGACACTTGCAGGCGCAGCGACATTAAAAGAAATGCTAAGCACACCAAAATACTCGGCGAGCACACGAGCATGCTCACAGAAAGAGTTAATGAAACCTACTCGCTCATCACTAGTACTGACATGAAAGGAGTTAACATATCATTGCTACTGCACTGTGAATGCCGTAACAAGACCAAAGCATTAATGGCAAATTGTGTGTGTTCTTTTTTTCTTTTTTTTTTCATGTTTCACCCCACAACATTTACAGCGCCTTTCCACTGAACCTTTCCGTCAACCTTCCCACATTTTTTCATGTTACACCCATGAACTTAAAGTATTTTATTGGGATTTTATGTGATTTACCAACACTAAGTAGCAAGTATTTGTGAAGTGTAAAGGAATTGATACATGGTTTTAGAATTACTTTTAAAAATATAAATCTGAATATTGTGATGTGCATTTGTATTCAGCCCCCCTGAGTCAATACTTTGTAGGACCACCTTTTGCTGCAATTACTGCTGCAAGTCTTTTGGGGTCTGCCTCTACCAGCTTTGCACATCTAGCTCTTAAGGGTTTTTATCAGAAATAAGCCAGAAATGGGCCAGAAGTGACCAGAAGGTACGAGTGACCATCTACTAATTGTGCTTAGTTTCTCTTTCTCAATCAAATATAGATTGGGAAGGGAAAAGAGGAAAACATGGATATGGATCACAGGTTAGCCAGAGAAGCTTTAATCAGAGTTGCTCAGAATGTTACACTGTTATTCATTGGTATAATCAATTTCCCTATCCACCTATACTATCAGAACACGGGACTCTGTCCCTGACGCGCGTTTCGCCGGTATACCGGCTTTTTCTAAGGGCCTCATTGGGCTAATTTAGGTGTATAATATACAGCCATGACCCAATAATTAGGGGCTGGGTTAGGCATTTCTAATACTATTTTATCCACCTCACTACGGACCGGGTTTTGTGGGTCACCATTTGGAAGCTGGTGACCCTGTATGCATTTATTAATGCACGTTTTGCACAAATGTATCTATTTTAATAGTAATTTTCAATAAACGTTATATTTTATTTTCCATTCACATCTTTTCCTCTTTTCCCTTCCCAGTCTATACTCGATATAATTATGGTGGTGTACACCAGTGAATGGTAGTCTAATGAGATATGATCCTCTTTTCTTTCTCTTTCTCATTCACACTTAAACCTTCATTATACTTACATACGCCCTTAGTTTCTTGGCACCACTAAACCTTACTCTCCTTCGCTGTCCTCAAACCCCAGCACCCTCTAACCAAATAATCATCTCTCCTTCCCTCTTACCTCCCCACCTGACCTCATCTGCAGACCTGCTCCTCAAGCTCAGATCTATCCTAACAAAACATAAAACAAGCCAGACACTCTCCTTCTCCCACCTGCTCTCCCTCTCTCTGCTTCTCCTCACTGCTGGCGACATATCTCCCAATCCTGGACCCAAACAGCTCACACCTCCCACCAATACCCCCTCCTATCGCTTCCAACCAACTGCAAACTACCGCAACCTCTCCTACTTAAAACCCGTGCCGCTGATGCCCACCCACCCTGCTCCCTCTCTTTGGAGCACTCTGGAACGCCCGCTATGTCTGCAACAAGCTCCATTTTGTCCACGACCTCTTTACCTCTCGTTATCTCTTTTTCCTGGGCATCACAGAGACATGGTTGACACCCTCCGACACTGCCTCCCCTGCTGCGCTGTGTTACAGTGGCCTCCACTTCACCCACACTCCTCGCCCTGGTAATAGACATGGCGAAGGAGTGGGTCTTCTCCTTTCTACCAACTGCACCTTTAGCCCTTTCCCACCTCTACCCTCCCTTACTCTCCCTTCTTTTGAAGTCCACTCTGTCCTCATCTACTCTCCTTCCAAGTAGCTGTCATATACTGACCTCCAGGCCCAGTCACTGCCTTTATTGACCAATTCTCCACCTGGCTTCTTTACTTTCTCTCTGCTGACATTGCACAATCATCATGGGCGATTTCAACATCCCCACTGACACTCGCCAGTCAAAAGCATCCAAATTCCTGTCGCTTACTTCATCCTTTGGACTTACTCAGTGGTCCTCCTCAGCCACCCACACAGACGGAACACACTAGACCTCATTTTCTTCACCCAACTCTGCTCCCTATCTAACCTCACAACCTCCCCCCTACCCCTATCTGACCACCGTCTACTCACTTTCTCATCCCTGTCCTCCTCACCTGTCACACATGTCCAGCAACTAGCACACCCCCTCAGAAACCTTGCATATCTAGACACTCACACACTCTCTGACTCTGTTCTACCACTGACATCCATATCTTTACTCCACGACACTGTCAGCACCACTGCTTTCTACAATGCCACTCTCGCATCAGCTATTGACTCAGTCGCCCCTCTTGTGCATGGCAGAGTGCGACAAGTCAATAGGCAACCCTGGCACAACACCCTCACTAAACCGCTTCGGCAAGCGTCCAGGGTTGCGGAACGGCGTTGGAAGAAAAAACAATCGCAAGATGACTTCACTGCATTCAAACAACAACACTCGCATTCAAATCAGCCCTCGCCTCTGTTAGGCAGGCCTACTTCACAACCCTCATATCTTCCTTATCCTACAACCTCAAACAGTTATTCAACACTTTTAACTCTCTCCTCCGCCCACCACTGTCCCCTCCGACCTCCGTCATCTCTGCTGAGGAGTTCGCCACACACTTCAAAAACAAGATTGACCAAACACGGCAAATCTTTACTATCCGACCACCACAACCCCTTTGTTTCCCAGACCATTGCCCTTCCCCCATAACCTCCCTTTTCAACATCATGGAAGGAGACCTCACTCGTCTCCTTTCCAAATCACATCTCACCACTTGTGCACTCGACCCCATCCCATCCCCCCCAACCTCACCCCCACACTCATCCCATCCCTAACCCATCTTTTCAACCTATCACTAACTTCTGGTACCTTCCACCCTGCCTTCAAACATGCCACAATCACTCCCATTCTCAAAAAGCCATCTCTCAACCCAACCGCCTTGTCCAGCTACCGCCCCATATCACTTCTCCCATTTGCCTCCAAACTCCTTGAGCAACACGTTCACGCTGAACTTTCCTCTCACTTCTCATCTATCTCTCTTCAATAACCAACAATCTGGTTTCCGCCACCACCATTCCACCAAAACTGCCCTTACAAAAATTACTAATGACTTTCTTACAGACAAAGCTAACAGACAATTCACTGTACTGTTTCTTCTTGACCTGTCCTCTGCCTTCGACACAGTTGACCACTGCCTCCTACTGCAGATCGTCTCTTCCTTTGGAGTCAAAGACCCTGCCCTATCCTGGATCTCCTCATACCTTTCCAACCGCACATTTAGCGTCTCCCACTCCCACACTACCTCCTCATCCCCCCACCTCTCTGTTGGAGTCCCTCAAGGTTCAGTCCTAGGACCCCTACTTTTCTCAATCTATACCCTTGGCCAGGGACAGCTCATAAAATCCCATGGCTTCCAGTCATGAAGAGCATGGTCAGTCATCCTTTTGATGAGGACACAGAAGTCTTGCCTGTTAGCAATCTGGCACGCATGGCTGAGTTTATGTTACGCTGCCTTTCCCCTGATCCTTGCTTTGTCCAAACTTTGCATGACAGTCCTTACTGGTTGGTGACACTTCTAAACCCACGCTACAAGGAGAACTTTCTGTCTCTTATTCCCTTGCAGGAGAGGCCTAATAAAATGGTGCAGTACGAGAAGGCTCTTGTTGCGGAATCATTTAAAAAATTCCCATCTGAAAACGCTGGCGGCAGAGGTCACAGTTCGTTTGACAACCAAGGAGTACAGGCGAGAGAGACACAAATTCAATCCAGCAGAGGCAGGGGAACACTGTCAAAGTTCTGGGACAGTTTTCTCAGACCCTCCCACCGCACAGGTCCTGAGGCACGGGGTACTCTCCCAAAGAGGGGAAAGTTTCGGAAGATGGTGAGGGAGTACCTTGCCGGCTGTGCCAACGTAGTCCTTGATTCCTCTGTGCCTTATAATTATTGAGTATCCAAGCTGGACTCGTGGCATGAACTGGCTCTATACACCTTGGAGGTCCTGGCCTGCCCTGCCGCTGTCAACTGAAAATGCTGACAGGCTGACTCATAAAAATTATCAAAGGCTGGTTTGGGCCAGACTTCTCAACATCACTGAATGATAGCAGCGTAACATAAACTCAAATACAGTGTCTTTTTTGGGGAGGTCTAACTGTATTCCCATGCACCTCTGTCTTCACACCCAGACATGGGTATACGCTTCCTGATTTTGTCTATTTGCTCTTGTCCTCCTCCTTCTCCTCATCCTTCACATCCTCCTCCATATCACTACCATATCACCGTATCTACGTCTCTTGCAAGGGGCATTGGAGTTCCTCCAAATTTTTGGCAGCCGTTGCATTCACTGCATAGGCAAAGAGTATGGGAGACCCACTTCCTAATAATGGGAACATTGTTTTCTGGAGGCCCTCCAACCTCTACATCTCTTGCAAGGGGCATTGGAGTGCCTCGTAATTTTTGGCAGCCTTTGCATTCACTGCATAGGCAAATAGTATTGGAGACCCACTCCTTTTTAATGGGAACATGTCATACTCATTACTGTAGCCCAGCTCCATGTGTCTTTAAATTGGTAATAGGGTTTTTTCTAAATTTTGGCAGCCGTTGGACTCACTGCATACCCTATAACTGGATAGGAGACCCTCTCCTTTCTAATGGGAACATGTCATTACTGTGGTCCAGCTCTATGTGTCTTTAAATTGTTAGTGGGGTTTTTCCCAAATTTTGGCGGCTGTTGGACTCACTGCATACCCTATAACTGTATAGCAGATCCTTAACCTTTCTAATGGGAACATGTCATTACTGTGGCCCAGCTCTATGTGTCTTTAAATTGTTAGTGGGGTTTTTCCCAAATTTTGGCAGCCCTTGCAGTCACAGCATGGGTATTACCACTATAGGAGACCCACTCCTTTATAATGGGAATATTTTTTTTTACTGAGACCCTCCTCTATGTCTCTTCAAAGAGGTATTGGGTTGCGTCCAAATTTTTGGCAGCCCTTGCAGTCACTGCATATGCAATAACAGTATAGGAGACCCACTCTTTAATAATGGGAACAACAAAGCTTAGCCGACTGCTGGCCCTTTAAGAATAGTAAGGCAGTAAAAACAGTGTTTGTGACTTTCACAATCCCTCCTTCATAAATGAAACAGGATGTGTCTGATGATGTTTCACACACCACATGGCCAGATAAGGTTGTAAAATGTTAAAATGCCATTTCCCGGTGAATGCATTTGTCACGGTTGAAAGCAATGCAAAAATGCAAAAAAACGCATCAAAAACGCTATGTGTGAACATAGCCCAAGGTGTGAAGGAGCATTTTTGTTTTTGGTTATTTATTTTGCCTTATATACAAGTCATTACCCTGGAAAGAATGTTCCTTAACATATTTCCCAGGAAAATCCATTTTGGTTTAGTTTTTGTATGTTTTATTGTGAGTCTGTAAAAGTGGCGTAATACCTCTGACAACATTGTTGATATTATTGACCTGGGAGCCAGAAATGCTTCCAGGAGTCTTCCCCATGCTGTTCCCATGTCATTTTAGTACTGTTCCCATCGATTTGGGCAATTTTTAGGCCCTCTGCAGACCACCGGGGGGGGGGGGGCCGCCGAAAGAATGCTGGAGTTTCCCATAGACTTACATTGGGCTCGTTACTTGGACCGAGCACCTGAGTATTCCAATTTGCTTGACTTGAGCAGCGAGCACCCGAGCATTTTAGTGCTCGCTCGTCACTAGTTTTCAGCTATACCATTTCTATTTCCATTCAACTTTTTGATCGTGTTTTATTCCACTCTTTGTTTGGTAGTAAGATGAAAAAGAATAGTTTTTTTTTTACAGTGTTCACTGAAGGCGTTAAGTAGTGTGATCGTTTTATAGGCCATGGACGTGATGATAACAAATATGTGGACCTTTTTGGTTTATTTTAGTTTTTGTATGAATTTACCCATTTATTGATATAACATTATTTTCATTTTCTTTTCTGTTTATTTTTTGATTAGGTTTTTTTTATATTTTTTCACATTCTTTTTTTTACTTTTTCATTTAGTCCCTCTATGGGACTAGCTTTTATTAGTATAATCGCTGTTATAAAGCATTGCAATGAATTCTACCTGTCAGTGTTACAGTGATAGAAGCCTCTGAGACCATGCTCCTAGCTCGGTCTAAGCAGGCCACCGTCGCTGGGATACCTGGAGGTTGTCATGACAACAGGATCACTGACTAAGGGCGTAACCAGAAACGCGTCGAGATTGCGTCTCCGCTATCATGGACTTTTATATATTTTAATATTTTGCACCAATAAAGTGAGAATTATTTTTTATTGGAGACTTTTCCCACTTTCTCCTTATGTACACTGGCCGAGAGTCAGGGCATTGTGGGTCTGAGCCCAGAAGATATGAGCAGCAGGATGGATTAAATGCATGGTGAGGCATATATTGTTTTTTTGTAAAGAATTGTCCAATCAGTCAGTAAGGATTTAGGGCCCTTTTACATGGCGATATTTTGCATCAGTATTTGTTAACAGACGCCAGGAGTGGATCCAAAACACAGAAGAGGTGAGAGTGGTTCAGATATTATTTTTCTCTGTGTTTGTTCCCCTCTGGTTTTTAGCTTACAAATACTAATGTAAATTACTGCCCAAAATACTCCCTGTGTGAATGAGGCGAGGAAGCTGCTTGTAATACTGTAATATAAGTCCTTATTCTGAGGATGAGCGCTCACTTGCAGGTGCTGTGCTGTAATGCTCATCTTCTCTGCTCCATCATACTCCCCAGAGCAGGGGCGACCCCTGGGGCAAAACTGCGGCCGGCAGATGTCAGACGTGTCACTCAGTGATATGTGATGGAGCCCGACTCCCAAACAAAATCAGACAGAAGCATACAAAATAAATACATGAAGCATTGCAATTAGGTGTCAAACGTTCTCAACTTTATTTAAATTTACATGACACTGAACCATCACCTATCAGGATAAAGAAGATTCTGTGTAGCCTCTGTTCCTATAGACCATCTTGCTTGCAGCCTTCTCCATTGAAGACTAATCTGCTTATACTGCTGTAATACAATTCTTTTATCCAATGATGAGAGCATGCGTCCAGGAGTTGTGCTGTAATGTTTGTCTCCTCTTCACCATCATCATCAGAGCAGGGGCGACCCCTGGGGCAAAATGTGCTTACTGGGATCTGTGCAGCCGGCAGATGTCCAGCCGTATGTGATAGACCCCGTCCCCCAAACAAAATTAATCAGACAGAAGCACACAAAATAAATACACGAAGCATTGCAATTAGGTGTCAAATGATCAAAATTTTATTTAAATTTACATGACACCGAAAATAGCACAACCCCCGACTCACGAAGAGTCACCCTCCAGCACTCAGGAGAGGAAAACCCCCTGTGGAGGAAACCTCTATGGAACCATGGATGGAGGGCTGCCCTTCCATTGGGCTTAGAGAGTTTGTGCCAATATATAACAGATGTAACTGCAGAATTGTACAATTTGTACATTTTACCAGATTTACAAAGAATGACATAACAAATACAGACTATAAATGTGATAAAGCTGATGTGGGAGAGATCTGGCTGCAATATCTGTCACCACATTGATTGATGGAGCGAATTTGGTTGATCTGATTGGCCAGGTGGATGTATAATTTCTCCCTTACAGATCCAGGTCCGCCTCTCAAAAAATTGGACATTTGGTTACAGTTCGTTATGCCTAATCCCTAATAGGATAAATAATCCCTCCCAATTTATCACCCATTAAAGTCATAGATCAGTCCATGAACTCCCAAAGGAGAGCTGCTCTATATAGAGGGTAACAGAAGGGGATCCTGGTCTAGGGACCCCCCTTTGTTACCTTCCCATGCCCTAGGGGTGTCTAAAGCAGACAACCCCTTTCCCTGCTAGAACCTCCAAATTACACCAAGTTTGGCACATTACGTGGGTGGTCAAGCTCAAGGTCCTCAGGCGCATCAGTAATGGCGCTGATCGTGGCAGCGCGGAATTCTTTTATGGAATCTTCTTTATGACACTGGTTTATGACCTCATAACAGTTGTCATGGTGACTACAGGGTCTATTACTGATGCAGGGCACAAGTATTAACCCTTTCATCATTGGTAATTTGCTATTGTTATAGAGGCAGATAACTGCACTTGTTACCAAGCAGGGGCCTTATCATTATTGCTTCCCTTAGGCACCATAAGAAATACAGATTACAAATTAAACGTGCAAGTTTGTCATGAGTGTTTTGCACTTTCTAGATCCAGAGATTGGGTTTATTACTAGCACTTTACAAAGAAAAAAAAAAAAAAGAGGAAATTACTTGTAAAATAATATTATTGGGAATTGCATTTCAAGCATTTTCCTAATGTGCATTCTACATAGTTACATAGGTTGAAAAAAGTAGGGGTGGACATTAACAGCTTGGGGCCCAAGTGCAAGAAATGTGTCCGAGCCCCCATCTTTTTATGGCGACAAAGCTACAGATATATATATATACACACACACAGTGGGGGAAATAAATGTTTGATCCCCTGCTGTTTTTCTAAGTTTGCCCACTGACAAAGACATGAACAGTCTATAATTTTAAGGGTAATTTTAACATTGAGAGATAGAATATCCCCCCCCCCCCCCCAAAAAAAAAATAAAAAATCAAGAAAATCACATTGTATAAATTAGATAATTTTTTTTTGCATTTTGCAGTGAGAAATAAGTATTTCATCCCCTACAAACCATTATGAGTTCTGGCTGCTACAGACCAGTTAGACGCTCCTAATCAACTCATTACCTGCAGTAAAGACAGCTGTCTTACATAGTCACCTGTATAAAAGACTCTTGTCCACAGACTCCATTAATCAGTCAGACTCTAACCTCTACCACATGGGCAAGACCAAAGAGCTTTCTAAGGATGTCGGGGACAAGATCATAGACCTGCACAAAGCTGGAATGGGCTACAAAACCATAAGTAAGACTCTGGGTGAGAAGGAGACAACTGTTGGTGCAATTGTAAGAAAATGAAAGAAATACAAAATGACTGTCAATAGACATTGATCTGGGGCACCATGCAAAATCTCACCTCGTGGGGTATCCTTGATCATGAGGAAGGTGAGAGATCAGTCTAAAACTACACGGGGGGAACTTGCTAATGATCTCCAGGCAGCTGGGACCACAGTCACCAAGCAAACCATTGGTAACACATTCCGCTTTAAAGGTTAAAAATCCTGCAGTGCCCGCGAGGTCCCCCTGCTCAAGAAGGCACATGTGCAGGCCCATCTGAAGTTTGGCAATGAATACCTGGATGATTCTGTGAGTTATTGGGAGAAGGTGCTGTGGTCAGATGAGACAAAAATTGAGCTCTTTAGCATTAACTCAATTGGCCGTGTTTGGAGGAAGAAGGAAGTACAACCCTAAGAACTTCATTCCAATCGTGAAGCATGGTGGGGGAAACATACCTTGGGGGTGCTTTTCTGCAAAGGGGACATGACGACTGCACCGTATTGAAGGGAAGATGGATGGCGTCATGTATCGCGAGATTTTGGCCAACAACCTCCTTCCCTCGGTAAAAGCATTGAAGATGGGTCGTGGCTAGGTCTTTCCAGCAAGGCAATGACCCAAAACATACAGCCAAGGCAACAAAGGAGTGGATCAAAAAGAACTACAGTAAGGTCATGGAGTGGCCTAGCCAGTCTCCCGACCTTAATCCCATAGAAAACTTATGGAGGGAGTTAAAGCTCCGATTTGCCAAGCAACAGCCTCAAAATCTTAATGATTTAGAGATGATCTGCAAAGAGGAGTGGACCAAAATTCCTCCCGACATGTGCACAACCCTCATCATCAGCTACAAACAACGTCTGACTGCTGTGCTGCCAACATGTGTTTTACCACCAAATATTAAGTGTTGTTTTCCAGAGGGATCAAATACTTATTTCTCACTGCAAAATGCAAAAAAATGTATCTAATTTATACAATGTGATTTTCTTGATTTTTTTTGGGATATTCTATCAATGTTAAAATTAACCTACCATTAAAATTATAGACTGTTCCTGTCTTTGTCAGTGGGCAAACTAAGAAAGACAGCAGGGGATCAAATAATTATTTCCCCCACTGTGTATATAATTATATATATACAGTATGTAGATTGTATGTATCTACCTCCTTCTAGGTTGTGCCTGGATATGTACACCCACTATATACTGTGTATGTCTGCACCACTTCAGTGCAGTAAGGCGACATTACTGACCACGGAGCAGCCGTGCTCTTTAGAGCTGATGTATTTTTATTTTTGTGAATTGTTTCAGCTGCCTGAAGACCATTGCTCGCCATCTACCATGGGCATGCTGCAGATCCTCGCTAAGTTGCCATCTTACTCCCTGGCATCAGGATGGTTAACAACAGTACAACCCATGTGCAGACAGATTTGTCTGACTCCTTACCGGACTCCAGCAACGCATCGGCTGTGATCCCAGCAGAGAGTACTGCGATTCAGGACTATCTCCCACCATGCCGGTGCTGGTCATAATTCACCGGTATCAGAGGAGGACAACTTTGGGACATTGTCCAAGACATACTCCTCAAGAACTGTGTTTAAGAAATCGTCTCCAGAGGTCCAGGACTTGAGATATGAAGAGGGTGAGGACATTACTGGGGGCACACAACCCACTCATAATAGGTACAGGGGAAGAAGAAACACTCCGTACTGGTACTTCCTCCAGTGTAAGGCCAATATAAAGGAGGGCAAGGTAAGAATGTCTATATTGTTATTCTACTGGGGATCCGCAGGGGAGGGATCGTACATCACAATGCTAGTTTACAATGAGGCATACTGTAGCGCCGGCGTCCCTGCCCTCTGCTAGGCAGGGACGCTGTTCCCCTCACCTCTCTGCTCCGTGCCCGGCGTCCTCCTCCCGCTCTGCTGGCAGCGCGCGCTCCTTCCCGGCCACTGTGCTTAGGGCGCGCGCGCGCGCTCTCCCTCCCTCTTAAAGGGGCCGCGCGCGCCGTCCTAAGGAGTCCCCGGCCAATGGCCGGAGGACTTCACCATATATAAGGCACCTCCTCCAAAATGGAGGTGCCCGAGCAATGTTGTTGCACTGTTCACTACTCTGCTTCAGCCCTCAGGTCCCGTTGTCAGTTACCTGCCTGATTCCTGCCAGCCTGCTGACTTATTCCTGCCTGATTATCTGCTACCTGCCTGCTAGTCTGAGGTCCGACGGTCTGCCTTACTACTCCTGTCAGTCTGTCTAAGGACCAGCCTGCCCGCTCACCTGGGAGCGCACATCAGCCACCTGCCTGCTTGCCTGAGGTCCGACGGTCTGCCTTCCAACTCCTGTCAGTCTGTCTATGGACCAGCTTGCCCGCTCACCTGGGAGCGCACATCTGCTACCTGCCTGCTAGCCTACCTGGAGGCTCCGCCGTCACGTGCTGTGACCACCTGCCTGTCCAGTGACTCCTGCCCGCTCACCTGGGAGCGCTCATCTGCTACCTGTCTGCTAGCCTACCCGGAGGCTCTGCCGTCACGTGCTGTGACCACCCGCCTGTCCAGAGACTTCTGCCCGCTCACCTGGGAGCGCTCATCTGCCGCCTGTCTGTTGGTCTTCCCGGAGGCTCCGCCGTCACATGCTGTGACCACCCGTTCATCCAGAGACTCTCGCCTGCTCACCTGGGAGCTCACGTCTATCATCAGCCGCCACAGGTCGTACCAACCCTTTACCTAGAGACTGCCCCGGTCACTTGCCGTGACCATCTGCCCGTTCATTCAGAGACTGCCCCGGTCACTTGCCGTGACCACCAGCCCGTTCATCCAGAGACTGCCTCGGTCACTTGCCGTGACCTCCAGCCCGTTCACTCAGAGACTGTCCCGGTCACCTGCTGAGACTTCCTGCCCGTCTTCCCTGGTCGCCACCCGCTCCCTTACAAGGACCGCCCCCTTGTATAGTAGCTCAGAGGTTCCGCCTCCCAGACCCGTTACAGTTTGCTCGGGCCATGGAACCCGGTGGCACCCAAGCTCCCTCGCTCTCGGACCTGTGTCATGAACTGTCCCGTCAAAGGTCCCAACAGGAGTCCATCCTGGGTCACCTGCGGAATGTCAATACTCGCCTGGACACTCTGACTGCTCCACCAGCAACCTCCGCCTGTGCCATGTCTCGCAATCCGGCAGCTCCGCTGCCCACTAATACCATGGTATCTTACCCCGGACCCCGGCTTTCTGCACCTCCTCGCTTCGGAGGCGACTCCGCCCAGGCTCGGGGCTTCATAAATCAGTGCACCCTGCACTTTGAACTATTGTCTCACCAGTTTAACTCCGACCGGGCCAAAATTGCATTCATCATGTCCCATCTCACCGGGGAGGCCCTGGCCTGGCTAAATCCTCTATGGGAGAGAGGAGACCCCCTGGTGTCCAACTTGCCTGCTTTTCTCACGGCTTTCCGGAAAGTCTTCGACGAACCCGGACGGAGGACCTCATCCGCATCATCACTGCTACGCCTCCGTCAGGGAGGTCTCACCGTGGGCCAATATGCCATACGGTTCCGTACCCTTGCCTCGGAGCTGGCCTGGGATAACGACGCTCTGGTATCCGTCTTCTGGGAGGGTCTGTCCGGCCGTATTAAAGATGAACTTGCCGGTCGGGACATTCCTACCACTCTCGATGACCTAATAACTCTTGCCACCCGGATTGACCTACGGTTCCAGGAGCGTGCCAAAGAGGTCACCCGTGAGGAGGTTACCACGTCTAGCTCCTACTTTTCAGAAACCCGTCACTCCCTCCGTCTCTACCCAGGTACACTCTCCTGAGCCTATGCAGGTCGACCAGACCAAGATGCTCAAAACCCGTCAGGACTTACGCCGTGCCGAGGGGAGCTGCTTCTACTGTGGCAGTAAGGAGCACCGGATCCGTGCCTGCCCGGAGAGGTCGGGAAACGCCTGTGTCTAGGTTCGCTCAGAGAGGTCGACCTAGACAAGAATAAATCCTCTCCATCTCTGCTGTTGTCAGTCTCAATCGTCTGCGGGGAGAACCGTTATTTCGAACTAGCCCAACTTGACTCTGGAGCAGCCGGGAATCTTATTTCACAGTCCCTGGTAGAGAAATACCGCATCCCCACCAAACCTCTGGCTGTACCCTTGTCTGTTGCTGCCGTGGATGGGGGTCTCTTACCACGCCCCATCCAACTCATCACCGAATCCATTACTCTGCAGGTGGGAATGCTGCATTCTGAGAGTATCTCCTTTCATGTTCTGCCTGGACTCTCTCACGCCCTCTTGCTAGGCCTACCTTGGCTCCAGAGACATGCACCCGTGCTTGACTGGCAGACCGGAGAAGTCCTTCGCTGGGGACAGGACTGCCATAAGACCTGTCTGGTTCCCGTCCATCCCGTCCGTCCTTCTCCTACCCCAGCTAATCTACCTGGACTTCCGATTCCTTATTGGTCTTATGCTGATGTCTTTAATAAAAAGGAGGCAGAGACACTACCCCCTCATAGACCATACGACTGCCCTATCGACCTGTTACCTGGTACTACTCCTCCCCGTGGGCGTATTTATCCTTTATCCGCTGCTGAGACCCGGTCGATGTCCGAATATATTGAGGAGAATCTGGCCAGAGGATTCATCCGGAAATCTACCTCCCCGGCGGGAGCAGGCTTCTTTTTCGTCAAAAAGAAGGACGGCTCTCTCCGTCCCTGTATAGACTATAGAGGTCTTAACCAGATCACGGTGAAGAATAAGTACCCCCTTCCGCTCATTCCGGAGTTATTTGATCGTCTGAGGGGGGCTAGAATCTTCACCAAACTGGACCTCCGTGGGGCGTACAACCTGGTTCGTATCCGTCAGGGGGATGAATGGAAGACGGCATTCAACACCCGGGACGGCCACTATGAATATCTGGTAATGCCCTTTGGCCTCTGTAACGCTCCTGCCGTCTTTCAAGAGTTGGTCAATGACATCTTCCGGGACCTTCTCTACTCCTGCGTAGTGGTGTACCTGGACGACATCTTGGTCTTCTCTCCGGATCTCCAGACTCACCGGAGGGACGTTCGTCAGGTCCTGCTCAGGCTCAGGCAGAATCACCTCTTCGCTAAATACGAGAAGTGCCTCTTTGAGCAGACCTCGCTTCCATTTTTAGGCTACATTATTTCTCAGACCGGCCTACAAATGGATCCAGAGAAACTGTCTGCCATCGAGAAATGGCCTCGACCGGAGGGGTTGAAGGCCATTCAGCGATTCCTGGGCTTCGCCAACTACTACCGCCTCTTCATACCACACTTCTCTTCCCGGACTGCCCCAATTTCCGCGCTCACCCGTAAAGGTACTAATCCCAAAGAGTGGCCACCCGAAGCTGAGGAGGCCTTTCTTTCCCTAAAACAGGCCTTCTCTTCCGCCCCGGTGCTGCATCGCCCAGATGGCAACAAGCAGTTCTTCCTGGAAGTTGACGCCTCCTCCTCTGGAGCCGGAGCGGTACTTACTCAAAAATCATCTTCCGGGAGAATGGTAACTTGTGGCTTCTTCTCTAAACTCTTCTACTCCTCAGAGCGCAATTATTCCATAGGAGACCGAGAGTTATTGGCCATCAAACTGGCATTGGAGGAGTGGCGTTACCTGCTCGAGGGGGCTCTTCACCCGGTAATAATTTACACCGACCACAAGAACTTGGCTTACCTCCAGCATGCCCAGAGACTTAACCCGCGCCAAGCCCGGTGGTCCTTGTTTTTTGCTCGCTTTGATTTTGTTCTTCATTTTCGCCCGGCTGACAAAAACGTCAAAGCAGACGCCTTGTCCCGATCCTTTCTGGTGTCCGATCTCGAGGAAGAACCTAAACATATCATCGATCCCGCCAGAGTAATGCAGGTGGCTCCCGTGAGTCTAAATCGTCTCCCTCCCGGTAAGACGTTTGTTTCAGTACCTGATCGGGAGAAGATCCTACACTGGGGCCATTCGTCTAAACTAGCTGGCCACGCCGGTCAGAAAAAGACCCTCCAGCTTATTGCCCGGCACTACTGGTGGCCTACCCTGCACAAGGACGTAATAGACTTTGTTTCTACCTGTGTGTCCTGCGCCCGCAACAAAGTCCCGAGACACCTGCCAGCCGGTCGCCTCCTTCCGCTTCCTGTGCCTGCTGCCCCCTGGCAGCATATTGCTATGGACTTCATAACTGATCTCCCCGTCTCTGCCGGTTGTACGGTCATTTGGGTGGTCGCTGACCGCTTTTCCAAGATGGCTCACTTTATTCCCCTGCCAGGCCTCCCGTCTGCACCCGAGCTGGCTAAAGACTTTATCCGCCACATCTTCCGTCTTCATGGCCTGCCCCTCCACATCGTGTCGGATCGTGGGGTACAGTTCACCTCACGTTTCTGGAGAGCCACTTGTAAACTGCTAGACGTCACCCTGGACTTCTCTTCCGCTTACCACCCACAGTCCAATGGTCAAGTGGAGCGGATCAATCAGAACCTGACCAGTTACCTCCGGCACTTCGTTAATGCCCATCATTCAGACTGGGTGGATCTCCTACCATGGGCCGAGTTCTCTTATAATAATCACCAGAGCGAATCCTCCTCCAAATCCCCGTTTTTTGTAGTCTTCGGTCAGCATCCTCGGATTCCTTTTCCTGTCTCCACCTCTGTGGACAACCCGGCTGCGGAATCTCTCGTTAGCAAATTTTCCTCCATTTGGGAGAGTACCCGATCCGCACTCCTTCAGTCGTCCGAACGGATGAAAAGACACGCTGACCAAAAACGCCTGGATCCTCCACAATTTCGTCCTGGAGATAAAGTCTGGCTCTCATCTAAATATGTCCGACTCAAGATACCTTCTTACAAGTTAGGGCCTCGGTTCATCGGCCCTCTGGAGGTCATCAGTCAGATCAACCCGGTGGCCTATAAATTGAAACTCCCGGCCAACTTACGGATCCCTAACTCCTTCCATGTATCTCTCCTCAAACCTGTGGTTCTTAACTCTTTTTCCAAGTCTACAGGTACGCCTCCTGCTCCGGTTTCTGCTGAGGACGAGTTTGAGGTAGAGAACATTCTTGCCACCAAAAGGGTAAGAGGAAAGACCTTTTTTCTAGTAGATTGGAAGGGGTTTGGTCCTGAGGAGAGAACGTGGGAGCCCCGGGAGAACATCCATGCCCCTCTTATCCTTGCTAAATTTCTGTCTGGCCTAAAGAAGGGGGGGCCTAAAGGGGGGGGGGTACTGTAGCGCCGGCGTCCCTGCCCTCTGCTAGGCAGGGACGCTGTTCCCCTCACCTCTCTGCTCCGTGCCCGGCGTCCTCCTCCCGCTCTGCTGGCAGCGCGCGCTCCTTCCCGGCCACTGTGCTTAGGGCGCGCGCGCTCTCCCTCCCTCTTAAAGGGGCCGCGCGCGCCGTCCTAAGGAGTCCCCGGCCAATGGCCGGAGGACTTTACCATATATAAGGCACCTCCTCCAAAATGGAGGTGCCCGAGCAATGTTGTTGCACTGTTCACTACTCTGCTTCAGCCCTCAGGTCCCGTTGTCAGTTACCTGCCAGATACCTGCCTGATTCCTGCCAGCCTGCTGACTTATTCCTGCCTGATTATCTGCTACCTGCCTGCTAGTCTGAGGTCCGACGGTCTGCCTTACTACTCCTGTCAGTCTGTCTAAGGACCAGCCTGCCCGCTCACCTGGGAGCGCACATCAGCCACCTGCCTGCTTGCCTGAGGTCCGACGGTCTGCCTTCCAACTCCTGTCAGTCTGTCTATGGACCAGCTTGCCCGCTCACCTGGGAGCGCACATCTGCTACCTGCCTGCTAGCCTACCTGGAGGCTCCGCCGTCACGTGCTGTGACCACCTGCCTGTCCAGTGACTCCTGCCCGCTCACCTGGGAGCGCTCATCTGCTACCTGTCTGCTAGCCTACCCGGAGGCTCTGCCGTCTTGTGCTGTGACCACCCGCCTGTCCAGAGACTTCTGCCCGCTCACCTGGGAGCGCTCATCTGCCGCCTGTCTGTTGGTCTTCCCGGAGGCTCCGCCGTCACATGCTGTGACCACCCGTTCATCCAGAGACTCTCGCCTGCTCACCTGGGAGCTCACGTCTATCATCAGCCGCCACAGGTCGTACCAACCCTTTACCTAGAGACTGCCCCGGTCACTTGCCGTGACCATCTGCCCGTTCATTCAGAGACTGCCCCGGTCACTTGCCATGACCACCAGCCCGTTCATCCAGAGACTGCCTCGGTCACTTGCCGTGACCTCCAGCCCGTTCACTCAAAGACTGTCCCGGTCACCTGCTGAGACTTCCTGCCCGTCTTCCCTGGTCGCCACCCGCTCCCTTACAAGGACCGCCCCCTTGTATAGTAGCTCAGAGGTTCCGCCTCCCAGACCCGTTACACATACCAGACAATATATGTCCTTCTATAATATATCCTCATATAATTTCCTATTGTGTCAAATATTATGCAATTACATTGTCCTAAATGATTGTATTTGCTGATCGTAACCTTAACGGTACGATGGTAGAGTCACCACTAGCACCTAAGAAACACAGTGAAGCCTGGTAAGTGTCCGGACGGAGGAGATAGCCATTGATGAGAAGCATTATTTTTTAGGATCATAGCCATGACTGTTATAGCATTTGCATAAGTCGCCCTTGTGCCATGTTGTTCTCCTTTTTTCAAGCAATGTCTGTAATCACAGTAAAACTATTGCAGTCTTCACAACACAGCCCGGCTCTGCTACGATTATGGAAGTCATGTCCAAGAGCAATAAAGAAAAATATTCACATGTGTTTTTAAGAAATTGCTACTGTTTTTTTTTGTTTGGATTATTTATTTCTTTTTTTATGTTTGCATTATTTTGCATTATTTTGTCTTTTTGCTACTTTTGTTGCATCTGTGCATTTTTACGTTTTTTCTTTTGTTGCTAATCACAGCATGTTCTAAGTTTCGTGATTTACTTATTTTTTTTCTTTCTTTGCTTTTTCTATAAATTTTACCATTAGAAAATGCACCTAAAAAATCATACACCTGTCTGTATGTGTCAGAGTTGTCTTGGGGTCTCATCTGTTTATTTAGTAGAGTAAAGAGGGAGGAGGTGAGTAAGGACATAAGTGTGAAGTGCTGGGTCCTGATTGCTTGTACAGTTAGGTCCATATATATTTGGAGAGAGACAACATTTTTCTAATTTTGGTTCTAGACATTACCACAATGAATTTTAAACAAAACAATTCAGATGCAGTTGAAGTTCAGACTTTCAGCTTTCATTTGAGGGTATCCACATTAAAATTGGATGAAGGGTTTAGGAGTTTCAGCTCCTTAACATGTGACACCCTGTTTTTAAAGGGACCAAAAGTAATTGGACAGATTAAATAATTGAAAATAAAATGTTCATTTCTAGTACTTGGTTGAAAACCCTTTGTTGGCAATGACTGCCTGAAGTCTTGAACTCATGGACATCACCAGACTCTGAGTTTCCTCCTTTTTGATGCTCTGCCAGGCCTTCACTGCGGGGGTTTTCAGTTGCTGTTTGTTTGTGGGCCTTTCTGTCTGAAGTTTAGTCTTTAACAAGTGAAATGCATGCTCAATTGGGTTGAGATCAGGTGACTGACTTGGCCATTCAAGAATATTCCACTTCTTTGCTTTAATAAACTCCTGGGTTGCTTTGGCTTTATGTTTTGGGTCATTGTCCATCTGTAGTATGAAATGACGACCAATCAGTTTGGCTGCATTTGGCTGGATCTGAGCACACAGTATGGCTCTGAATACATCAGAATTCATTCGGCTGCTTCTGTCCTGTGTCACATCATCAATAAACACTAGTGAGCCAGTGCCACTGGCAGCCATGCATGCCCAAGCCATCACACTGCCTCCGCCGTGTTTTACAGATGATGTGGTATGCTTTGGATCATGAGCTGTACCACGCCTTCGCCATACTTTTCTCTTTCCATCATTCTGGTAGAGGTTGATCTTGGTTTCATCTGTCCAAAGAATGTTCTTCCAGAACTGTGCTGGCTTTTTTAGATGTTTTTTAGCAAAGTCCAGTCTAGCCTTTTTATTCCTGATGCTTATGAGTGGCTTGCACTGTGCAGTGAACCCACTGTATTTACTTTCATGCAGTCTTCTCTTTATGGTAGATTTGGATATTGATACACCTACCTCCTGGAGAGTGGTGTTCACTTGGTTGGCTGTTGTGAAGGGGTTTCTCTTCACCATGGAGATTATTCTGCGATCATCCACCACTGTTGTCTTCCGTGGGCGCCCAGGTCTTTTTGCATTGATGAGTTCACCAGTGCTTTCTTTCTTTCTCAGGATGTACCAAACTCAAGATTTTGCCACTCATAATATTGTAGCAATTTCTCGGATGGGTTTTTTCTGTTTTTGCAGGTTAAGGATGGCTTGTTTCACCTGCATGGAGAGCTCCTTTGACCGCATGTTTACTTCACAGCAAAACCTTCCAAATGCAAGCACCACACCTCAAATCAACTCCAGGCCTTTTATCTGCTTAATTGAGAATGACATAACGAAGGGATTGTCCACACCGGTCCATGAAATAGCCTTGGAGTCAATTGTCCAATAACTTTTGGTCCCTTTAAAAGCAGGGTGTCACATGTTAAGGAGCTGAAACTCCTAAACTCTTCATCCAATTTTAAGGTGGATACCCTCAAATGAAAGCTGAAAGTCTGAACTTCAACTGCATCTGAATTGTTTTGTTTAAAATTCATTGTGGTAATGTCTAGAACCAAAATTAGAAAAATGTTGTCTCTGTCCAAATATATATGGACCTAACTGTATATCCTGCTCTGCTTCTAGCACTTCTATTGCTCTCCTCTGAAGACATGTCCCTCTTGTGTGCAGCTGGCCGAAGCCCTGGACCTCTTCCAGGAACAGATGCTGAAAGAGGAGCGGCTGCAGCCGGAGGAAAGTAACTACACTGTTCTCATCGGAGGCTGCGGAAGAGTTGGATATATCCTATATATAACGTATTGACGGCTCTGTCTGACAGTCTAATATGTATGGGGTCCCGGACAATTTTTTGGGGGAGTTAATGATCCAGCATAACTGATCATTTAATTTGGCTGATCATTATGTTCTGGAGATAAGGTGCCAGTAGACATGTCTGGTGGTGACTCTCATAGAGAACACAGGAGTGTATGGGAGAGATGGCTGCCAGACAACTGTTAAGCGCGGGCCGTCTTTCATCCAAGAGCCATCTAATGTGTGTGGCGGGCTTTATAAGGTTGATCTGTGACCCCTTGATAATGAGCCATGATAAAGCAGCATTGGGTAAGATACAAGGAGTGGCCAGTAAAGTCCTTCTGCCTGTGTTCACATGGATGGGATTAGCCGGGGTCCATGCCGTGGTGGCTGTGCTCATCAGGCCCTGGACACATTAGTCAGATCTGTACAGCATGTTGCAGCTTATTCTGAAATATTTATAACAAAGCCCAGATAATGGTCACATTAACTGTGGCATGTTTGTAGCTTTTTAATGATTTAATACCAAAATGATCTTATTTACTCTGTGAAACAACCTTTAAAGGGACTTTCTTGTTTCACAAAACCGCTGTTCCTGGCTGCAGTTTGTTTAAAGAAATTACAAAAACCGTCTGTTCTCTATTCATCCTCCCCAGGTCCAGCGCAAAGTTTCTCCTGCTGCTCCCGCTGTCTGTTATTGTCTGCAGCGCTGACAACACATCTACAGCTCTGCAGCCTGTAGCTACGCTCAGCGGCTCGTGCCGTTAACTCGGGCCGACCTTCAGAGCTCACTGACTGACTGCAGTGCTTTCACCGTCACGTCAGCGCTGCAGACAATGACTTACACCAAAGCATTATTATTATTACTATTTATTATTATAGCGCCATTTATTCCATGGAGCTTAACATGTGAAAAAGGGGATATACATAACAAACAACAAGTACAATAATCTTGAACAAAAATGCAACGGCAAACTGTTACAGAAGGAGAGAGGGCCTCCCCGCGAGGGCTCACAGTCTACCAGGGATAGGTGAGGGTACAGCAGGTGAGGGTAGAGCTAGTCATGCAGCGGTGTGGTGGAGCGGTGGTTACTGCAGGTTGTAGGCTTGTCGGAAGATGTGGGTCTTCAGGTTCCTTTTGATGGTTTCCACGGTAGGCGAGAGTCTGACATGTTGGGGTAGAGAGTTCCAGAGTAGGGGGGAAGCACAGGAGAAATCTTGTATGCAATTGTGGGCAGAGGAGATAAGAGGGGAGTAGAGAAGGAGATCTTGTGAGGATCGGAGGCTGCGTGCAGGTAAGTACTGGGAGACTAGGTCAGAGATGTATGAAGGTTTATAAAAAATTTCAATAAAAAACATTGAAACACAGATATATGGGGGAGACAGGTTGTGAATGGCTTTGTATGCCATGGTTAGGGTTTTGAACTGGAGTCTCTGGGTACATGGGAGCCAGTGCAGGGATTGACAGAGAGGAGAGGTCGGGGAACAGCGGGGGGACAGGGGGATTAGTCAGGTAGCCGAGTTTAGGATAGATTGGAGGGGTGCAAGAGTGTTGGAAGGGAGGCCACAGAGCAGGAGGTTGCAGTAGTCGAGGCGGGAGATGATGAGGGCGTGCACTAGTGTTTTTGCAGATTCGTGGTTGAGGAATGTGCGGATCCGGGAGATGTTTTTGAGTTGACGTTGGCAGGAAGTGGAAAGGGCTTGGATATGTGGCTTGAAGCACGGTTTGTTTCTTAAATAAAAGAAATGCTGTGTTGGAATAGGGGTTGTCTGAAATAGGATAACCCCCTTAAAGTGAATCTGTCACCAGGTTTTTGCTATCTAATCTGACAGTAGCATAATGTATGGGCAGAGACCCTGATTCCAGCGATGTGTCATTTACTGGGCTGCTTGCTGTAGTTTTTATAAAATCACAGTTTTATCAGCAGGAGATTATCACTAGAGGACTAGTAAGCCTTCTGCTAGGTAGTCCTCGGCATTCATGTGCTCTGTATAACCCCATCCCCACCACTGACTGGAGGAAAGCTGCCGATCAGTGGTGTGGGTGGGGTTATACAAAGCTCAGCATTCAGAGAACTACTAGAGCTGCAGCAGATAAAACACTGATTTTATCAAAATAGCAGTAAGCAACAAAAAGCGTGAGATATCACTGTAATCAGGGTCTCACCCCTTATATCATGCTGCTCTCAGATGGGGCATCTAAAACCGGGTGGCAGATTCCCTTATGATTTAACAGCACTTTCAGATGACTTTTTAGAATAAGGAGAACTATCTAAGGAATAATTGCCACTCATTATACACTCCTGAGTGTACATGAATGTATGGGGAGTGTACATTATATGATGGGTATCCTGCATTTTTTCTCTACATTATAAGCCTCAGCATTTACCTTTTCTGTGCTCTGCTTTTTATCCCTCCGGCTCCTCCTTCCATAGGTTTATAGGGGCATCGCAGACATTTTTGTTGAAATGAACCTGTCGCGTTCCTCCCGGTAGCGTTCGACTTCCAGTTACCGGGGTGGCACTGCTCTGTGTATAGAAAGTGGCGCCTGTAACTGCGACCCCTGTAGTGACTGATGGCAGCTCAGCATTAGGGCCGGCTGTCAATCAGGGCTGGGGGCACGGTTACAGCCGTCACTCTCTATACACAGAGCGGTGACTGAACCAGTGCCGCCCCCATGACTGATACCCAAACACTACTGTGGCACCCTGCTACCCACAGGTACCACAGGACCCAAAAGGGTGCATGGACGGACTTCTCCACAAGAGGCCCTTACTACACACAGACACCTCCACCCTTCCACCTCATACCACCAGAAGGAGCCCTGTTAGGGATATATATATACTGGAGGGTGGAGTTAGGTAGGGAGAGTGTGCTCGCACTTGAGATCAGTGAAGAGGCAGCACCTGTTGAGCTGCTGTGCTGAGGGTAAGCTAAGGCCTAAGCACGTGCTGAAGCCTGAGGGCCTAGAGCGTGGCCGGAGGCAAGGAGAGAAGAGAGGAGTTAAGGGGGCAGAGGAGCATCATAAGCTCACCCCAGAACACAAGCCGGACGCCGGGTCCGTGCCTATAGGGTCCTCTATGCCCAGTAGGAATAACTTGTATATCAGGAGGATTCCAGACCCCTCTTCAACCTGAAGCTACAATCATCTACAGAAATAGGAACCACGAAGGCCCCAGCGTCCAGGGATAGTGGTAGCCAGAGAAAAGTTCTTACTACCAAGCAGACAGGTGAGAGAGTGAAACAGTACAGATGCTAGGTCTAGTTCCAGGCTGGTCAGGAGCTTCAGAGAGAGAGAGAGGAAGAAACCGATCAGGAGTCCTACTACCTGCTCACTGGGGAGATTTCAGAAGTGCACCCTTCCTATCAAGTACCCTGGACCATACCTGCCGTTTACAGCAGTAAAGGTACTGAAGCGAATCCCCTGTGTGCGTGCCTGTTATTCTCCCCTGACCCAGCTGGGCCACCTCTCACCTGCGTCCCTTCCATCAAGCCTGCCCTGGGGCCCACTCCGCCTGCGGGGAGCAGAAACATCTCAGCTGCCATCCCATCACCCCTGGAGGTCTGCAGCGCGCTGGTACCCATTACGAGGAACCACAGGTGGCGTCACGAGACAAAACTGTTATTCATCCCTTCATGTAACAAACCCCTTTTAAAGCGTGACCTCAGGGTATGGGCCCCGGAGCCGACTGCCGTGACAGCCCACAGAAGGTCAAGGCCTGGGTACCGAGTTTCCCCCATATCCCCCTGGGCGAGTCACTACCAGGTACAATAAAGTTCATTTCCTCCTGGCAGAGGGAGTCTAAATGCCGGCACCGGGCAGTTTCAGAATGCTATTAACCTGCAGAGTAACCCCATATCTACAGGTTGATAGCGTTTGTTCACGTGACAGGTTCCCTTCCCTTCTCCCACAGATTTAGCAGATATTGAGAGTGAATGATTAGTGCAGGAGACCAAAAAATGTCTTTTAAGTGACAAAAGAAGAAGGTTTATCTGATAATGTATATTACAAAGTGTCTTATCTTTACTTGCACTATTGATCAATGAAATCAGGTTAGGCTGGAGCAGGAGCACAGTGATAGGACAATCAGAGGGAGACACGGGCAGATCGTGCTGCAGCTTATTCTAGTAAGGAGTTTATCTCACTTCAGTGCTGAGCACTTCTACACAACCATATCACTGCCACTGCTTCTGAACATGTGCTGAATGGAAAGCGGGAATCCCTCCCGCCTGTGTGCGATGTGTACGTGAGCAGATAGTGCAGCATTCTCTACCCACTAGCTGAGAGATAACTGAAGCTTAGCGCTAGAGCCTGCAGAGGGGAGAACTGGTGACAATTGCAGGACACACAGGGGCCAGAATAGAATATACACATAGCAGTAGCCACCTGACATGACTGTTATGCCCTCAATATAACATTTATTGTGTACGCTGTCCATCAGTGTACAAGCTGTGGGGATCTGGCCGAGGCCGGCAGTACCAGGCACTCACACTTATATGGATCTTGCTGTGAAGGGGCGTCAGCGCCCCAGTGAGCACCATGGACCATTTGTTCTGTTAATTGGGAGGACCAATAACGTAATGCAGTAAAGTACCTTTACATTATCTGATAATGCCCTGTATATTATGTACTTACATTATTATTGTTATTATTACATACAGTTTTTACAGTACAGACTCATTTCTTGTTACATCATTTAGATGAAAAAGCGAGGTCTGGTTCCCACAGATGCCACATATACTGCCCTGTTCAACGCCTGCGCGGAGTCGCCATGGAAAGACTCGGGTCTGCAGCACGCACTGAAGCTGCGGAAAGAATTGATGGACAAGAACATTGCGCTTAATCTCATCACTTACCGGAGCTCGCTGAAGGTCTGCACGCTGAGCTCAGGACTGCAAGGGAGCTGTGAGCTATTTAAGGTAAGTCAAGGTCACAGTCCTGGTCACCCACAATGGAGTCCTTATAAGATGCCCCTATCGTAGATTAACCGGGAGGGAACAGCATCATTGTAATCATTCCACGGGGAATCACCAGTGCACCATGTCTGGCCGGGGACTTAGCCGCCATCAGAAGGCACCACCAGAGTTCAGTTCTTCTGTGGGGACCAGGGGGTCACTTACTAAATCTGAGAAAGGTGGACAGCTTTGTACTATCTGCTACCAACACATCCACTGTCAGCTTAAGAGATAGGAAGATGGTGCTGGGGTGTAAATTTTCAGCTAGTTAGTATGTGACCTGTTAGGGGGGCACAGGGACCCCACTGATCCTGGGCACTGGTGCAGCACTGCGCCCCCTTCACTGTGTTTTTCACTGGCCACCCGGCTGTTCTGGGAACGGCAAAGTGACGCTTTCCCTGAGATTTTGATTTTGGTTAGATTTCTCTTGCAATACTCAAGCAGTGATGTCGCGAGCTGGATAATAACAAGCTAATATGGTCTTCTTGGGTTTATAGGAAATTGCACAAAAATTCCGTGTCGTTGGCCCTGAAACATTCACCGTCCTGTTTATGGGATGCATAAAGGATGAAGAGCTGGGCTTCCTACAAGCTCTGCAGGTATGGCTTGCTGCACACATGCTACATCCTATATCCGTACAGTGCACACTTACCTGGGAATTATGTCTCACACTTCCGACATGATGAGATACGCAAAAACATTGAGGAATCATGGAGCAACTGTTCATTTTACTAATACAGATATTTCTTGCTGCAGTATTTCTGCTGAAGTGACGATGGGGCATGCCGGCTGAGGGTGGGACTCTTGGATTCTCTGATGACTCTGTTGGGCTCGGTGCACATTACGTTTGTGGCCATTGTTGGGCGCATACACATAGAAGGTGTGTGCCCCCTAGTGGCCACTGTCAGGATGGATGATGAGGCATCCGTCCACTATTGGGACCCATTGTAAAGAAATGTATACCGCATTGCAGAGGTCGCTCTACATTTTTTACAGAAGAGTAAAAATCCTCCTCATAGTATTTTTCAGGAGTATTTTTAGCCAGTCTTTGAATATTAGAGAAGAGGCTGCAACCTGTGCTTTGCTCTACCGCTTCACCATCTTTGACGTATATTTACGTCAAAGGTCGTGTCCCTGCCTTTGATGTGATCTCGCACACCGAGTCCACATATTTCCCTGCACATGATGACTGATTTAATCAACCATCATCTGCCTTTAATAGCTGCTGATGTACTGTTGCTCCGCCTGCTGCTATTAACTCGTTAAATCCAGCTGTCAATCGCTGACAGCGGGATATAGCGCACGTCGGCTGGAAGCGCGTCATACATCCTGCCACGTGATTGTGGGGCACCGATGGGTTGTCATGACAGCTGGGGGTCTGCTGATGACCTCCCATACATGTCATTATGACCCTCCTATGGGCCGGCGTTCATAGAAGATGGTGATTTCTGCTATAGATTGCAGTGTATGTACAGCACAAGCGATCAGACGATCGCCGCTCCAAGTCTCCTAATTAATCTGATCAGTAAACATTGTAATGGGGAAAAAATCAAAATGCCAGAATGACGTTTTTTTGGCTGCCACAGCATTGCAGTAAAGTGCAACATCAAAGTGGTTGCAGGGAGTATATAAGGATATGTAGCTCACAAACTCCTAAATATATGATGTTTTCATTTACAATGTATCTAATTTATACATGTATATAGAGAGTACTGAGCATGGATTTGTAAGGTTTCATAACTTCCATGCTAGACAAAATTCTATAAAATAAATAATGTGACAATTCTTTCATGGCCGGAGGTGATAATAAACTGATATAACAGTGTACACTAGTAATTAGAATTCCCTGGGCTCGGGTGTAAGAGGCAATATTCCTGATGATCAGGGTCCCGTGTAGGGACGGTCACTGCTGTATACCATCTAGTACAGAGGTACAGAAGCTGGCGCCGCTCCCATAACCTCCGGGCTGCTGGATTCTATCAAACATCTCCATGTTATTCTGTATACAGTTATATTCTTCTTTCCATCACAATGCGGTGGGATATCACTACAATATGCCAACATGCTGTGATTAGTGGAGGGCGGCTGTCAGTATCCCCCGACTTTAGAATTAGATTGAATAATCCTTCAAAGGGGGTGTACAAAGTTTAAAAGATATCTCCTATCCATAGGATAACTTCCCGATGGATGGGGTCTGACTGCTGGGAGCCTCACCAATCCTGAAAACTGGGGATTTGAAGAGTCCTTAGTGACTGATGTGATGGTCGATCATTGCTGCACCATACATTCTCTATGGGACGACTGAAGCTCTGTGCTCGGCTGGTCTTCAGCACTCCCATTAAGAATGAACGGAGCGGCAGTGCGTATACTCAACCACCACTCCATTCATCGTCTGTGGGACTGCCAGAACTAGTGGAGCGCTGCTCTTGGCTATTTTTGGGCAGTCCTATAGACAGTGAATGGAGGGGAGGCTGAGCATGCTGCCTGTTCTTGGGTTTGCTAGGGGTTCCAGCAGTCAGACCCTCAGTGATCAGTAAGTTATCCCCTAACCTTTGGATAAGAGATGATTTTCTATTTTGGCAATAACCCTTTAATTGCATCCATGTGGTTATTTTCCCCCTATCCTGTCCACCTTTATTATGTCCGTTATTCCCTCTGGTGGTCAGTGCAGCCATGTAGTGTATGTCTGTACTACTCAGGCTCTGGGGGGCCGGAGCGTGCAGCTACAGAGCAACCTGCTCCACATCACTGCCAGGAGGGGAGATTTATTGCTGTGTAGTTAGTCCAGGTGGTGCCGACAAGTAGAGGGAACAAGTTCTGGCAATCCTGCCAAAGGAGCACAGTTATTCCTGCACCGGACCTGCATCTCCGGTGTGCGGCGGCCGGGAAGGTGCCCGCTCTCCTCAGGGAAGATGCTGACGGCCCGCAGGCACATACCCGTCCTTGTGCCAATGCACAGGAGATAAAGCAGGACATTTATCTAAGTAGAGATGTGGCGTCTCCCACCCGCCTGTCATATTTGTAGATGACGCGTGGCGGAGGGCAGAAGCCGGGGCAGGACTCCTGTCCGGCTGCAGAAGTCTCATGTGTAGTGATACTCATGTGACTTTTCTAAAAGCATAAATCGGCTCGCAGAGGTGTCAGCGACGCTGGCTCAGACGTTACTGTGAGCGGAATAACAAGGCTTTGGTAACAGTTTCACCTCTTTATATTGTATTAGCTCCTTTACTTAGTCCTAGTTCAGACTGGTCTAAGAGATCGCCTGCTGATTCCTTTCTTGCGATTCTGATAGGAGATTTCTGTTAGAAGTTTGGCGCAAGGCTAGTGATTAGACTGGCTAGTGATTAGACTGGCCAGTGATTAGACTGGCCAGTGATTAGACTGGCTAGTGATTAGTCTGGCTAGTGATTAGACTGGCTAGTGATTAGACTGGCTAGTGATTAGTCTGGCTAGTGATTAGACTGGCTAGTGATTAGACTGGCTAGTGATTAGACTGGCTAGTGATTATAGACTGGCCAGTGATTAGACTGGCTAGTGATTAGACTGGCTAGTGATTAGACTGGCTATTGATTAGACTGGCTAGTGATTAGACTGGCCAGTGATTAGACTGGCCAGTGATTAGACTGGCTAGTGATTAGACTGGCTAGTGATTAGACTGGCTATTGATTAGACTGGCTAGTGATTAGACTGGCTAGTGATTAGACTGGCCAGTGATTAGACTGGCTAGTGATTAGACTGGCAAGTAGATAAGGATTTTGTGCCAGATTTTTAGTAACAAAGGGAATACAGCGGTCGGCCACTTTAGGTGGACTGTTCCAGTAGGCAGCATGCTGATAAGTTATTTTTTGACGTTTTGCATGATTTCCGCTGTCTTTGGTTGGCATATCCCCCCCCAATGGCACTTCCATCTGCAACCTGTAATGGCCAGTCGGGATACCCGCGCTGGCATCGGGGTCTTATTGCATGGATAGGCACGCTGGTGACTCGCCCCCAGGGGGCCGGTGGCTGATCGCCGGGGTTATATCACGTTGGCTGGCCCAGGGCGGTCAGTACACAAAAAGGGGGTATAAAATTCTAATAAAAGTTCGGGGAATTCGTAACGCCACCTGTGGTGTCTGGTGAAGGTCACCAGCGCCGCAACAGTACTCCGAGGCCGGTGTCAGGGCAGCTAAGATGGAGCGGGCCTCAGGGCAGTATAGAACGATGCAGTTTGCGCTGGGCGTTGTGGTGCAGGGAGAGGACGATAGCGCAGCAGAAGTAACGGACAGAGACAGGGGGTTTGCTTTGTTACCTTTTACTGGTACAGCTGTTAAGTACTGTCCGGGGTACTCCAGGTGAAGGGCACACTTTTGGACTTCTCCCCAGTGAGCGGGTATAAGGCCTCCTGTCTCTATGTATGCTCCTGGCCAGCCTGCAACTGGGCCTAGCTTATGTGTCCTGCTTTTTCTTAACCTGTTGCTCTGAGGTAGGACCTGCGGTTGGTAACCACTTTCCCTGGACGTCGGGGTTCCTGGTCCTGTACGTGTCTATCTTCAGGTTTGCCAGGGACTTGTAGTCCTCCTGGGATTCCGGTTGTTCCTACTGGGTGTAATGGATCCCTGTAGGCACGGACCCGGTGTCCGGTAAATATAGCGGGGTGAGCTTACTGAGCTCCTCTGCCCACTTGGTTTCTCTCTCTTTATCTCCTCGCCGTCGGCCACGCTCGGGGCCTTCACTACAAGGCAGCTGGTGTACTGCGTCTTCACCGCTCTCTGAGCGTCGGCACGCTCTCAGACACCTTCTGTCTGACTGCTCTGCACACTCACTCACTGCAGACTGAAGACTAATCTGTTCTGAAGACTGAGCTGCCTGGCTCCACCTTCCCTTTATATATCCCTATCCGGGCTCCCTCTGGTGGTATGAGGTGGAAAGTGGAGGTGTATGAAAGTAGTGAGGGCCTCTTGTGAAGAAATCCAGCCATGCCCCCTTCTGGGTTCTGTGGCACCATGCGCAGCAGGGCACCACATTCCCCCCTAGTAAAACTCAGTACTCCCGGACTGAAGCAATTTTGCAAAACAGGTTAAACAATAATAACATTTCTTCCCTTTTTGGGAGGCACATCTCTTGAACATTACAGGTGTAAAAACATAATAAATATATACAAATATAGAGCGTCCTCAGAATTTAAGTCTGTTCCGGTGAGGTCCCCTGACAGGGTGTCCATCTCACAGGTAAAGTACAAGGTAGCTTGAGGGACCTGTCCAAAGCAAACCCTCCACGTAGGCCCTTGGGTGGCTGCAAGGCATGGCGATTCTGAGTTGGACCTCCACTTCTGCCACCCAGACAGGTTTTTATTCTGAGGTCACCTAAAGGGGGCACTCCAGGGAGCGCAATTATTTACAGGAAACAGTTTTTGGGCTGCACACAGTCCTCTTCCACAAACTTCTTTATGTATATACCCTTACTGGTAACTAGATGCAAGTTAAGTGTCCATATCACTTGAATTGTTCATTAGCAAGGCAAAAACACATATGAATAATGAAATACACGAAAATTACATACAAATAACATACCCCAGGGACAACTATCTACACTGTCAGAGTTTCCTTTCTATTCTCTCTATCTGACAGGGGTCTGACCTTTGGTGCTACGTGTCGACCTACGTGGTACTGGGATGCTTGTGGTACTGGTAGTTGCACTACTTTCCATTCTGTCAGCACTAGGTGTGGAGGGGCTACAAGACTGCCTTGACCTCTCTGCGGGACTGGCAAGTGTACCATTAGTTGGCCTTCTTGCTCTGCTCCAACCTGGGATCCTTCTTCTGGGGATTCTTCTTGAGCAGGCTCTTCTGGGGCACCTACAGGTTCTTCTTGCTGTGGGTAGAAGGTGATTACAGGTATGATTACTGCTCCTCCTAGTTGGGGCCAATCTGCCGGGAAATCTCCTAATTCAGTATGTATTACTGCTTCTTTAGGCTCCTCTGGTACGGTGAGAGGCACTTCCTCCTGGGGCTTTAGCAGACCTGGACACAACTTCAGATGGTCTCTGGATACTGTTGCAGTCGTTCTTCCTCCGTCCTTAGTTATTAAACAGGTCTTCCGGTTATCAAACCTTGAGTTTAACACAGTGTAGGGTTCTCTCTCCCACTGGTCATCAAGTTTGTGGTTTCTCCTTTTTCTTTTTAACACCACTTCTCCTGGTGTGACGGGTTCTGCGGGCGCACTTCTATTGTAGTGGGCTTCCTGTTTGTCCCTCACCCGAGTGAGACTGTCTTCGACACAGGCCTGTACTCTTCTGTACTGCTCTTGTCTGGTCGTGTCCCAGTCCTCAGTGGACATATCTGCTTCGGGTTCTACTACACCAAGCTCCAGGTCCATGGGCAACTTCCCGGGTCTTGCTCGCATGAGATATGCTGGAGTACAATTGGTGGAACTCACAGGTATGTGGTTGTACAGATCTACCAGGTCAGGTAGTAGGTCTGGCCACTAATTTCTCTCCTCTAGTGGTAGGGTCTTCAGCAGGTCGATGATGATGTTGTTCATCTTTTCACAGAGACCGTTGGTTTGGGGGTGGTACTGTGTAGTCCGGATCTTTTTACACCCGTACAGATGGCAGAACTCCTTGAACAATTCGGCCTCAAAGGCTGAGCCTTGATCTGTCAGCACCTGCTCCGGGTATCCATGTGGCCTGTTGAAGTACGCCTGAAACGTCTTTGCCACGGTTTCTGCCGTCAGATCCTTGCGGGGGCGACCACCAGGAACCGGGAGTAGTGATCCACCATGGTCAGTGTTATGCACATGCCCGGACTGACTGGCGTGTGCGTGTTTAGTGATCCCACTGGACCAAGAACCGGAGAGTGCCTGGAGGGGCGTAACTAAGTATCTACCCGATCCGACCAAGGTCGCACGACGGCTAACGACGCCAGTGCACCAGGGAGGAACTGAGCAGAGGGACCAGGTGCTACTCCAGGTCAGACCCCGGACACGGCTGTTGACCCACACCGGAGAATACAGGAACAGGCAGGTTAGGCTGGCACACTGACTGGTGGGTATAGGCAGGCACGGCTGGTATGCAGACAGGCGGGCACTGGTAAGCACGACTGGTATGCAGGCAGGGGGTACTGGCAAGCACGGCTGGAGTGCCGACAGGGAGGCACTAGCAGGTTGGAGCACAGACTGGATAAGTTCCAGTACAGACTGGGACTCAGGAACAGAACCGCAGATGCGGTAGACAAGCAGAGCAGAGCGAGACCGCCTGGAGCGGCGAGCAAAGGCAGAGCAGAGCGAGACCGCCTGGAGCGGCGAGCAAAGGCAGAGCAGAGCGAGACCGCCTGGAGCGGTGAGCAAAGGCAGAGCAGAGCGAGACGGCCTGGAGCGGCAAGCAAAGGCAGAGCAGAGCGAGACGGCCTGGAGCGGTGAGCAAGGCAGAGCAGGCAAGAACCGCCGGAGCGGTGAGCAAGGCAGAGCAGGCAAGAACCGCCGGAGCGGTGAGCAAAGGCAGAGCAGAGGGGACAGGGCTCTGTTCACACGGAACAGACTGGAAGGGAAAGGCAGAACCAGATACACACAAGATACTTGCAATGAAATAGCGAGTGGACTCTAAACTCACAAACGGGAGTACAGGGACAACGAGTAGGAGTTAGGTACGGGTTCAGACTCTGCAGGAAAAGGGAAGGTACGGACATAGAGAAAAACAGGTAACAGGCTAGGAGAGTATTCAGACAAGAACAGACACAGCAGCAAGATACAGGAGCGGGTCTAGGTATGCGGCCCCTAAAAGGCGGAACGAACAGGCTAGGAGCGTGTTCAGACAGGAACAGGCAAGATACAGGAGCGGGTCTAGGTATGCAGCCCCTAGAAGGCGGAAAGAACAGGCTAGGAGCGTGTTCAGACAGGAACAGGCTAGATACAGGAGCGGGTCTAGGTATGCGGCCCCTAGAAGGCGGAAAGAACAGGCTAGCAGCGTGTTCACACTGGCCTGGAAATACAGCCTCCAGGATAGGCAGACAGACAACAGGCTAGAATATAGTTCAGACAGGACCTGGCACATCAGCAGCGAAAAGCCATCTGACGGAATGCATTGCTCAGGCACCAGCTTGTATGAGGAGCTGGTTTAAATATCCAATGACTGATAGCAATAGGCTGAGGACGCATTAGGGGTGTGCCCACAGCAGCTACACGAAACAGGAAGTGACCGGGCCGCCGCCCTAAGCAGCCAGAACAGAGGCAAGCAGACAGCATGGAAAGAAGCCAGGCTAGCAGACTGGACTGATGATCAAGTTTGCGATCTTGCATATTGGGAGATGGTGCCCTATGCAAGAACGCCGCCAGGTATGTTAGAGTCAGGGCATAGGAATATCCTGACCTGCTGGGTGACAGCTTGACATGATCCAGGGCCACGATCTCCAAGGGTCGAGTCGTCTTGATGGGTTGCAGGGGTGCCTTCTGGCTGCTGTAGTCTTTTCTCCTGAGGCTACGGGGTCCACAGTCCCGGCACCACCTCTCAATGGAACTGCGCATTCCTACCCAATAAAACCGACACTTCAGCAGGGCTTCTAGCTTCTTCCAGCCAAAGTGCCCCGCCTGATCGTGGTAGGCCTCCAACACCATCTGGATGTCCATCCTGGGCACTACAATCGGCCATACCATCTCATGGGTCCTCGGGTTGACGTACCTCCGGCACAGCTTCTCTCTATAGATGAACAGCCGGCTTCTCTCATTCCACAGTTGCTTGGCTTGTAGAGACGCGTCTTTCTCCAGGGAGGAACCTTCCTGGGTTATCAGTTCCTTAATACGACTGACAACCGGGTCACTGTCCTGGGTCTCCTTCCAGCTGTGGTGAGGCAAAGGGTTTAACGTCCTACCGCGATGGCTACTGGAGGCTCGTTGCTCTTGGACCATTCCATTACGGTGAAAGGCAGGTAGCTCAATCTCCTCCAGGTCATCCACTTCCTCTTCAGTGTCCGACTGGTGAGGCCTCCTGGACAGGGCATCGGCGTTGGCATTATTGCGGCCTGCCCGGTACTTAACTGCTTCCCGACCGCCCACTGTATATAAATGTCGGCGCTGCCTGGGCTCTGTGCAGCGCCGACGTTTAAAAACGGTGGTTGGTCCCGCAGTGCTCAGGACCCCCAGGGTCCTGCAAGCGCTGCGGGTGCGGTGCAGAGCGATAGCTCTGACAGGGGACATCATCGGGACCTGATTGGATCAGGTCCCAATGATGTTAACCCTTTGCTATCTTCTATATGCCGCAATCTATAGTGATCGCGGCATATAGAAGATAGTGAGAGGAGAGGGGGTCGTCCACTTACCTCTCCGACGGCCCCCTGATACCTTCCAGGACCTGCCGTTGAAATGGCAGCTGGAGGTCACATGACCGCCTCCAGATCTGCCATATACGGTGTCCTGCTAGGCTCAGCCTGCAGCTGAGTCGAGCAGGAGAAGGACAGTGTGAAACTGTCAGCATAGATCTCAACCAATGCAATACATATCTATTGCATTGGATGAGATCAGTGATTAGAAAAATAAAAATTAATGTCCCATACAGGGACTAAATAAAAATGTAAAAAAAAAATCACAAAATAAATAAAAATAAATAAATAAAATATTAAACCAATAAATCCATATATTTATGCAAAAACAAAAAAAGTACACATATTTGGTATCGCCGCGTCCAAAACAACCCGATCTATAAAACTGTCACACTAATTAACTCCTGTGCACACCGTAATAAAAATAAATAAAAAACGGAGCAAAAAACTATGCTTTTTCATCATATCGCCAAACAAAGAGTCGAAAAAAATGCGATCAAAAAGCAAAATGGAAATAAAAATGGTACCGCTGAAAACGTCATCTTGTTCCGCAAAAAAACGCTCCATACAGCTCCATCAGCTGAAAAATAAAAAAAGTTATAGCTCTCAGAATAAAGCGATGCAAAAAAAATATTTTTTCTATAAAATTGTTTTATTGTGTAAAAGCGCCAAAACATAAAAAAATATACAGTAAGTGTAGTATCTCTGTAAACGTACAGACCCGAAGAATAACGCTGCCTTATCACTTTTACCACACACAGAACGGCATAAAAAAAACTCAAAAAACAATTCCTGAATTGTTGGTTTTTGTTAATTTTACCTCACAAAAAACAGAATAGAAAGCGATCAAAAAATGTCACGTACCCAAAAATGGTACCAATAAAAACGTCAACTCGTCCCGCAAAAAACAAGCGGTCACATGACTCTGTAGGCCGAAATATAGAAAAATGATAGCTCTCAAAATATGGCGATGCAAAAACTAGATTTTGCAAAAAAAAGCGTCTCTTATTGTGTGACAGCTGTCAGTCATAAAAACCCGATATAAATCTGGTATCGCTGTAATCGCACTGACCCGAAGAATAAAGTAATCTCATCACTTATACCGCACGAGAAACGGCGTAAAAAAAATAAATAAAACCAATTCTTCACCTGCTACTGATTTTGTTTATTATGTCTCCCAAAGATCGCAGTAAGGCTCTGCTCACATTTATCCTGCGCTCTGCGCTGAGCACTTACACCAGAGTTTCCGTGTAAATCTCTGAGATACGTGATTGAGACGGAACCCATGACGGAAGATTCCCTGTAATGAGGCAGATATAGGCCACTGTGGATGCCATCTGGCCTGTGAGCCCACGGTGTCAGTTTTTTAGGCGTGCATAAAAGTGCGGTTGACCACAGTTTTGTGCACTTCTGAAAAAAAGGACACCGCTAAACAGAGGCCAGACGGAGTCCAGAGTAACTCTGCTGCCTCATTACAGTGAATGGATCCCACAGGGGTTTCATCTGAATTACATCACTTGGAAATTTAGATGGAAACCCCGATGTAAGTGCTCAGCCTCGAGCGCCGGATAAATGTTACTTAAAATGTTCCCAATAAAAGCTTCAACTCAGTCCTCAAAAAAAGCTAGTCCCCACTCAGGTCCGTCATCTGTCAAAAATATTCCAAGTTACTGGTAGCAGAAAGGCTCTGGAAAAGCGAAATGGCCCTTGCCCCCCAAAAGAAATTCAGAAAATTTGGTGCTCCCAAATCCAAATGCCTATTATACAATAATTTGTTCTCCAATTGTCAAATAGCGCTCCGTCCCTCCCAGATCTCGCCGTATGGCTGAGCGGTACGATACAGCCACATATGGGGTATTGCCACTTTTAGAAGAAATTGTGTGATGCATTTCGGCACCATTTTTACCCATTGCCCTGTGTGAAAACGTAAAATCTGAGGGTAAAACATTTTTTTGTGGTAAAAATACAATTATGTTTTCTTCACTGCCCAATGGTATAAATTTAAAAATTAAAAAATACTCACTACTTCCCTAGATGAATTCCTTGTGAGGTGTAGTTTACAAAATGTGGTCACTTGTCGGGGTTTCTGCTGTTTCGGCATGTCAGCGACTCTTCAAATGTGACATGGTGTCTGCAACCTATCCCAGCCAACATAGCGCTCCTTTCTCTTCCGAACCCTGCCGTACACCAAAGCAGTGGTTTTCTGCCACATATGGGGTATCGGCGTACTCAGGAGAAATTGCACAACAAATTTCATGGTGCAATTTCTCCTATTACCCTTATGTTAATCCAAAATTAAGGGATGAAAAACGTTTTTGAGGGAAAAATGTGAAAATTTTATTTTTACAGCTCAATATTATAAACTTCTGTGAAGCACCTGGGGGTGCGAGGTGCTCACCAAACATCTAGATAAGTTCCCTAAGGGGTCTAGTTTCCAAAATGGTGTCACTTGTGGGGGATTTCCACTGTTTAGGGGCATCAGGAGCTCTCCAAACGCAACATGGCGTCCGCTAATTATTCAAGCAAATTTTACATTGAAAAAGTCAAATGGCGCTCCTTCCCTTCCAAACCCTGCCGTGCGCACCAACAGTGGTTTTCCTCCACATATGGGGTATCGGCGTGTTCAGGAGAAATTGCACAACAAATTTCATGGTGCAATTTATCCTATTACCCTTATGATAATGCAAAATTAAGGGATGAAAAACGTTTTTGAGGGAAAAATGTGAACATTTTATTTTTACAGCTCAATATTATAAACTTCTGTGAAGCACCTGGGGGTGCAAGGTGCTCACCACACATCTAGATAAGTTCCCTAAGCAGTCTAGTTTCCAAAATGGTGTCACTTGTGGGGTGTTTCCACTGTTTAGGGACATCAGGAGCTCTCCAAACGCAACATGGCGTCTTCTAATTATCCAAACAAATTTTTCTTTCAAAAAGTCTAATGGCGCTCCTTCCCTTCCGAACCCTGCAGTGCGCCCAAACAGTGGTTTTCCCTCACCTATGGGGTATCAGCGCGCTAATGAGAAATTGCACTACAAATTGTATATTCCATTTTTTCCTGTTACCCTTGTGAAAATAAAAAAATTGGGTCTAAAGTAACATTTTTGTGAAAAAAAGTTAAATGTTCATTGTTTTCTTCCACATTCCAAAAATTTCCGTGAAACACCTGAAGGGTTAATAAACTTCTTGAATGTGGTTTTGAGCACCTTGAGGGGTGCAGTTTTTAGAATGGTGTCACTTTTGGGTATTTTCTGTCATAAAGGCCCCTCAAAGTCACTTCAAATAAGATGTGGTCCCTAAAAAAATGTCTTTGTAAATTTTAATGGAAAAATGAGAAATCGCCGGTCAACTTTTAACCCTTATAGCTTCCTAACAAAAAAAAATTTTGGTTACAAAATTGTGCTGATGTAAAGTAGACATGTGGGAAATGTTATTTATTAACTATTTTGTGTGACATATCTCTCTGATTTAAGGGCATGAAAATTCAAAGTTTGAAAATTGGATAATTTTCAACATTTTCACCAAATCTCCGATTTTTTCACAAATAAACGCAAGTGATATCGAAGAAATTTTACCACTATCATGAAGTACAATATGTCACGAAAAAACATTCTCAGAATCAGGGGAATCTGTTGAAGCGTTCCAGAGTAATTACTTCATAAAGTGACAGTGGTCAGAATTGAAAAAATTGGCCCGGTCACGAAGGCAAAACCAGGCTCTGGGGCGAAGTGGTTAAATAAATATTGATTTTATTGGCATCTGTGCTTCATTTATCTTGATTGGATTGCTCTAAGACTGAAGTATTGCATTTAATAGACCCCTTTACGCTTTTGGATTAAAATGTGATATGTTGCAGTTGTGAAAAGTACTTTTGCAAAAGACATGTAAATTATACTTGTGACGAATGCAAACAGTAAATTTAGCAGCGTGAACCTTATTTACCATTTTATATAGAAAAAACTGAACTTTTTTTTTTAAATATATTTACATACAGTTTGATGTGATTAGTGATAGTCTACAGTTATATAAAGATTATTTTTTTATGTGCAAATGTGCAATATGCATGAATATTGCAATAAGGCCTTGTAACATATTTTGATACAAAAAAAAAAAAAAAATTAAGTTTTTGATTTAATTTTTCATTTGTTTATGGACAACCATGTTCACATACAGTATAATAATGCAACAGGTATTCAAAGAAAACACTTAAATTAGCTAAAAATCAAGACTTTAATATGTCCGGTCAAAAATGACCAGAACATTATAAGTGTATAGTCGACCCGAACAGAACAGCAGGGTTAAGTCAAAAAAAATTTGAGCAGCTCGGAATTTGTTTTCCATTTTTTAGACTTTTTAAGTTTGGCTGCAGTGGCACAGAGAACGCGGACTCAGTGCTACAATAAAACAAGTTGTTTATTAACTATTTACAAAATTATTCAATTATATATCAGTGACAATACAGACAGTGTAGAGCGACCTCTGCGCTCTCTCTCTGTCTCGTGCTTGTGGTCACCGTCTGGCCCTGTTTATGGGCCTGGTTATCTGAACGATGCCCTATAAAATATCAAACCCAGCGCTACAGCACTAAGAAGTATGACACCAATAGCTTAGTTGTCGACTATATATCCTTGATTTTCCCTGATACAGGTAACCACTGTCTGTTAAGCTCACTAAACCTTGCGTGGCTCGGTTATACTCCTACTGAGCTTCACACCAAGAACATATACGGAGTACAATTACCACTGTAACATCAATATTCACATAAAGTATATGCAACATACATCGTTGTATGAATATTGGTATAAATGCACACTAACCTATAATAGTTAAAGATACACTGGACTGTCAGCCAATAGTGTCTGGGTCGAATCAGTATGGGCCTCCGTCAACCCGCTGTATTTTCCAATGGCAGTCGCCACCCCAGACCCTAACAGGTGCCCACACTACACTTTCCTGCAAGGATGAAAGTCTCACACTGTGGGCCACAGTCAATTTCTTCTACCACAGACCTTCTGTCCTTGCCTCCAATTTCCAGAGAGACAACTCATGCTCCCTTCTGCTCACATAACCGAATTTCTGTCCTTCCAATTGGGTCTACGCTCACACGACCGAATTTCCATTTCTGCAATAGGGTCTGCGCTATCTGCTATCTTTAGCCTCGACAATCAGGATCTCTTAGCCTTTGTAAGGACTCTGCACCCCTTGCTTAATCCACTTCCAATACTGATCTTGTGTTTCTGGACATACTCATCACCTACGTCAGGCCTAGCTACCACAGGTGACTTGTTACAAGTCGGGACGACGACTGACTTCCTGGCCTGACCCCTGTGGCTTTTGTATTTTTCTGCTGCAGATCACATGTCCCCTGTGCACCTAGCTCTGCTTTCCTCTCATTCAGCCGGCCTTCTGTCCCTTGGTTCCAATACCATTTCAGGTTCCTACACCTAAAGTCTCTGATCACTACATGACAGCATCTGCCCACAAATACCTTACAGCTCATTTCTATTATATGAGTCACTCACTCTCCTTACATTCCTCCACTCTTTAAACTCACCATTACTTGGATGAGAAAGGTTACTTATGCTTTAGACGCTCCTTGGTGGTGGTCTCAGAGTCGCCAATATCCAAACACACTCCTGTGTCTGCTGTATTACATACTGCCATATGAAATCATCTTCTGCATACCTCCTGGGTGAAACACCAGCATTGGTACATTCAGATCTGTGAAGTCCCTCCTGACCTGTCTCTTCTGGAACACTTAGGCCCTGAGACACTCTTCCTGTGATTTTGACCTCTAGCCTACCCTCTAAGCTAGCCCCGGTCATTCTCTCTTCATCAGACACATGTGGCGGTAGCATGTAAGGGTGCCGCACTCTCTCTGGTGCGACGCCTTCTCCTTTCGGGGTGTACTCTCCTTGTCACTCGATGAGGAACAGCCTCCCACGTGTAGTCCAATTTTCCCCAAGGGTGCTTCACTTGAACCAAAACTCGATTCCCCAGCTGTAATGGTGCCTCCTGCACAGGAGTTACTACAGGATGCCTTTTCCCCTGGGGCTTCTGTACAATCTTAAGTCTCAGTGTCTCTAACCGATGATGGTGTTTCCACACCAAAGTTGTGGTGTTTATCTTCGTACTATCTTCCTCTGGATCAAGCTCTAGCTCAGTAACCTTACGGCTGTTACGTCCAAACAGCAACGTGTAATGCGTGTACCCTGTCATGGCATGAACCTGGTTACTGTACACCCAGACCAGTTCTGGTACAAATTCAGGCCATTGCATCTTCCTGTGTCACGGTGTAGGGGAATGCTGGTGAGGAAATAGCAGATACGGGCTGGGTGAGCAGGGAAAACTAATCTGTCCCTGGGAACCCTGAATAGCCCTGACCCCGAAGGTATCTCTGATGGTGAGAAGGTTTGGGTCTCCACCCTAAGCCCTAACTCCTTCACAAGCCCTGCACTAATTCCCCTAATCTCCCTCCTCAGAACAAAGGTACAGCAATCTCAAAGGAAAGGACTTCAGCGGCACAAAAAAACAGGACTGCACAGCACGGCTTCCACGTATAGAGTGAAACTCTATCAGCTGCACCACCTGGTGGAAGGAGAGGCTGCTTAAAGGCTAAGGGGAGTAGACTCACACAGAAACTCACATCCACCAGGACATGTCAATAGAATTGGCATTAACCCATGCAGTACAAGAGGGAATTTCACAGTTTAAGTTACAGCAGCATCTAGAATAGACCGCAGATACACAGCGCTAGACAGTGTGTGACATCCTGTCATCTTCCTGTTGTCCTCCACAATTCTCAGAATGTAGATAAAGTTATGTTGAAACGTTCACAGTCCCCATTTCCCTGTGGGTGCTAGGGTGTAGTCCTGGAATTCTCAATGTTGTACAGTTGGTGCAATTCATCCATGACTTTTCCATGAAAACAGGCTCCTAGCTCAGAGTGAATTCTTTCTGGACACCCGTATACCCACATGAAGTCATGACAGATGGCACAGGCCACTGACTCGGCTGTTTGATTCCCAGTGGGAGTCATGACTGCAAACTTTTTAAAATGATCCATCATCACCAGACAGTACAAACAACCATTATCGGAGCGGCTGATCATAAGATAGTCCACCATCAGCACTTCCAATAGGAAAGAAATCCTCTTCACCTATATAGATGTTCTGTGTTTAGGGGGTTTAGTCATCTCACCCTGATGGGATTTCCGGTAATCTTCTTTCACCACTCGATTTACTTGTGGCCAATACAGAAACCGTTGTAGTCATTGGAAAGTTCTCTCTGTTCTGAAGTGGGTATCACTCTCATGGGCTTTCTTCTTCACTCTGGGCTTCATTCCTTGTGAAATCATTAGCAGACTACAATGAGGCAATCTGGGCTACCGCCCAGGGCCAAGGGCTCCTGGGTACTTTGGCCATATTGTCCTCATTATAATGCATTTTTTCACCACTGTCGGCGGTGCACATCTCCGGACAGGTAGCTTTCCTAAAGCTCAGCTGCCAGCAATTCACAATGGTTTACTGGCATCTACAAGGCTATGTGTGTATGTACTCTTAGGAATAACAGAATCTTTGGTCCTCTCCTCCACTTTTAGCTGAGGTTTAGAGGATTAATCGGAGACATAGAACTGCTGTTCTCCACTTTGGAATCCTACCCTTCAGATATATGGTACATGATGTATAGTATTGATATACCAAAAATATCAGTAATAATCAATTAAATTCTGAAAGACATTAATCAATTTAAAATTTGTATTTATTTAGTTTAATTAAATCTTGCATGGAAGGATGAAGACGTGTTCTTGGAGAAGCCTTCAACTTTAGCAGGTGTTTCTTGCTGGTCAGGAGGCCACGGGTAGATGGTTCAAATCCTTCCATACAGGTACAGCATTGATGGTGGACATGCTGTAGTTTCTTCAGGGAGCTAGATGTGGGGGTTTTCTGTCCTCGAGATGTCTAAGGTGCCCTGGTGACAGCAGGCAAAAATGCAACTTCCTCTGACAGCGCGAGCAGCCCTGGATAATCCACGCCGGCAGGATGATATCATCCGGCGGAAGATGGAACCTATGAGAAAAGATGTAAAACTAATGTAAGTAATGGGACTCCATATTAGAGGGTACTACTGTGGTGTCACTGTGGGAGAACGTTAGAGGAATCTCATCACACAGAGGGCAGGGATCTTTGCCAGTCATCATACATGTGACAATCCCACCACTGATAGATAACATCTGCTCCACATGACTTCTTCTCACTGACATCATACAACATGGAGATTATTGTCACACTTACCTCGCCTACTTTCCCCCTCTTCTACTTTCTCTGTTTTTTCTTGTCTTCTCAGTTTTAGAAAATATTTTCTTTTCTTCTGAACTGGAGATTCTAATCAAAAAGTCAGAAACAAATATTAATTATAAACTTCTAAAATATTTTCTTTGTATCTATATAGAGTTATGCAACTGATTAATATGCACCTGTAGCATTTCTGTGTGCCGCCATGTGGTGTCTCCAAGGAACTATGTCCCCTTATTATCATGACATTACTTGCAGCAAGCCACTGTGTTATTATATAATCAGTTAGATAATAATTCAATGCAACTTTAAAGAGGACCCGTCACTACATCAAAAGTGTCTGAGATTCACTATTATCTTATGTCTGCTTCTTCCCCGAGTATTCTGATATTTGTTTTGCTAAAATCCACCCTATGGTTGTAGAGATATGGGCATTTATATTTAGTGCTAATTTTTATGGTCTTTTCCAAGGGGGCATGGCTCACAATTTTATATTGCAGAGCAACCTAAAGACACGCCCCAGAGGATCCTGTGAGCACTGCCCTCTTGGAAAAGACGATAAAAATTAGCACTAAATAAGACCCGTAACTCAAAAAACGGAATACTCAGGGGAGCAACGGGAATAAAGTAAGTAATTTTTGGAGCCTTCATGTGCTGATTCACATTATAATTTTGGATTATAGGCTATAATTGGATGGCCTATAAACCTGTACATACCTGACAATGAGGACGAGGATGACTCGTTGTTTTTAGCAGTGAAACTCTGATTGTCTCCATTAGTTTTGGAAGAGGAAGACTCTTTCTGCCTGTTTGGTAGAAGAAAGACCAGTAAATTAAAAGGAAAAACAATAGAAAAAATGAAGAACACCTGTTTGTGAGGCCAATTAGGACAACCTAGAGGGGATACCCTGCCCAGGCCCTCAACTAGTAATATTGGCCTGAAATGAGCAGGAAATGAATGGCTGGTCACAATCATCAACTGTTATTGCAGTGTTATCACAAGCCAGATGCACAGAGGGGTGGTGGATGCTGGATTTAGATTTGTGTTACTCGTGTCTTGTATTTGGTTCTGAACATATATCAGAACTAAATCTCATAATAATAATAATCTACTCACATGTCTGAGTGTTTTTCACTGTTCTCTTGGGAACACTGTGGAGGTGACATAGGCTCTACATTGGTCATCATCCCGGTATTGGTGATATTTAGCTAAAACACACGGAGAAAAATAAATTGATTTATTTTTAAGCATTTTTGTAATTATAGGTTTTAGACATATTAGTAGCCACATACTTACTTTAGAAAACCTTTGATAATATGATACAAAGTTTTTTATTTCTGGCCAGTCATTGTCCTCTCTTGTGTCTGCCTCATCTGAATTCATGTGTCTGCTACAACGAGCTACAAAGTACAAGTGTTATCAGAGGTAATTAGTATAAGACCCGGTCAGACAGTCACCCTGCTATCACTAATAATGATGAGAATTATTTTCACATAAAATGAAAGACAAGACACACAGCAGTTTTCTGCAGATGACGTCTCATTTTACTTACTGATAAAGTAGCGGGTGTCCTCATCTGACTTTAGCTCAGGAACGAACAGGGGCTTCTGACTTAGAAGATTGTCAAAGTCTAAGTGATGCAGAAATGGATGCATTTTGATCTCATTTGCTCCTCCTGGAAAAGGAAGACAAGAAAGAAAGTGATAGTCATTTTAGAGAAACTGCTCCATATCGGTACAGTTTATGTTAACCTGAACTGAAGATGTAACAGCAGACATGAAGGAAATGTACTGAAAGTCATAGCATGAAAAATGGGGAATGGATAAGTAGGTAGAATACTGAACCTCATGGACGCAACCATTTGTCTGGTCACAGAGGTGTAATAAGTCATAATACTATTATAATATTACCTGTCCCAAGTCTATCTGCTGGATCTTTTCTGAGCAGCTGAGTGATGATGTCCTGAGCATCGGGTGGAGTAGAGTATTTATGATATGTCCAAATTAATTTATCTGTTATATAAAAAGCAAATATTACAGGAAATGAAACATTTTCATTTATTTTCATAAAAAATGTCCTTAATAAGGCTAGAAATTAAACCAGAAAACCAATGAAACCAAATAACAGTGACATCACAAGCATTCAGATTATTTTACTTACCCTCAAGGACACTGCGTAAAATATCTCTTTTTAAAGCCCCTTTAAATGGTGTACGTCCAAAAAGAAATTTATGTAGGGTGATCCCTACTGACCACCAATCAACGGGCCTTCCATAGCCTTTCCTTTGGATAATTTCTGGGGCCATGTAACTAGGGGTGCCAAAAGTCTGGAAACCAACAGAAGAATGAGATGATGATCAATAAGTATAATTGCGTCAAATAAGATCAGTGCAAACGTTTTATAGAGAAATTGTCAGAGAAGGAGAAAGAGATGAAATCTGTAAAGTGCAAGATCTTGTAAGTAAAGCCTACCTCTTCATCAAGGAACTCGCTGGTGATGTCCTCAGTTGAAGCCTTGTAGATATCTGAGCTTGGTCTCATGAGGCCGAGTTTTGAAACCCCAAAATCGGTGACCTTAATATGTCCTGTTGATGATATCAGGAGGCTGTGAAAGAAAGAAATGGTGTCAGACCCAAGTAATTACCCATAGACTGTATAAAAATTATATATTTTTTTCCCCTTTATTATACTACTGGGGTCACTTACTTGCCAGGCTTCAGGTCTCTGTGCACCACACCATAACTGTGCAGGTATTCTACAGCAAGAACCGTTTCCGCAATGTACATACGGGCCAGGGGGACTGGTAAAGGACCCCTGCGCTTTATAAGACTGGCACAGTCTCCTCCTATAGAAGAAAGCAAATATGAGAGGTGAGGGTTTGTTACAATGTAAATTACACATGATGAGGGTGAATATGAAATAAGTGGAAATATTGGGACAAGATGGCCTATATAGAGATATACTGTGTAATGTAGAGCGTATACTGTATAATACATGTAGCCATCCATGTGGGCACATTATGGTCATATATAGGTGCTAGGATTAAACAGACGTGGGCTGGATATAGATACAATGGATGTGTCCTACCTGGTACATACTCCATGACCATACACAGATGAAGTTTAGTTGGAAAAGAGCAGAACATGGAGGCCACAAAGGGACAATCGGCGAATGCTGAGATGTCCCTCTCCAGAAAGGCCAATTCAAGTCTCTTTGGCTTTTTCAGGTTCTCCTTGTCCATTGTCTTCATAGCACAAATCTGGTTTGTGTCTTTATGGCGCACTAAGTGGACGGCCCTGGAGACGAAGAAAATCCATGATTTATTACAAATTCTTATTAACAGTCCATCTATAGACCTCATCAAACGATCTCCTGTACTAATGGTTAATACTAGATGTGAGGCCATCACTATAAATCCATGTCTAGAAATGCATAAAATAATACTCCATAAATGATTATCAATGGAGGGTCCACATCCACGTCACATCCTAACTGACCTGACAGATAGATGTGGACAGTGATGTGGACTCCTGATTTCTCTATGGGAATATTACATGGGCAGGACACCGAGGCATCATCATAAGGAGCCCTGGGAAATAAATATTATACCAAAGTAAAGCTCACCCAAAGGCTCCACTGCTGATCAGTTTGATCGGTTTATAGTCGCTCTTACAAGGATTTCTCACTTGGTTCAATGATCCGATCAAGGCCTAAAAAGGAATAAGAAATGACATTAAGACAGAAAATGCAGGAGAATAAAAGCTCAAGATGCAGGAACGTCTCTCTTCTATATTATGTCCCCACTGATTACACTGTAGAGAACGTGATACCAGCCGGACCCTCCACAGACCCCATTATATTATAAAGGGAAATCCCCCATACACATAAATCAATACTGCAGGGAAGGATAAGGGACATCACACAGAGGGGGCAGGAAGAATAACGCCATTATCACACATAATATGTCTGATCTACATGACGAACAGTGATATCCCATTGTCATATGGGATATAACATGGGATGTATAATTCACACCCGTCATCTGATGATATACAGACGTCCCTCTGATACTTACACTGGCAGATTCCTGGATGATCTCTGGTGTCTCACATATTCCACCATCAGTATTTGCCGGCACAGTTATTCCTAAAATAATGAAGAAACGTCATTTATTAAATATCAGCACTTAATAACCAAAAGAAAAGGAAGCAAAAAAGTCAAATATCAAAAAAACATAACAAATTTTATTGATTAATCAGAACAATTCATGATAAAAAAATAATAAGAGAATGTTAGACACAGAGAACGCTCTCTCTTTCCAACCAAGAACAACTGATCAAAATCACTTCAAAACCTATTCATAATCGTATTCATACAAGTTTGTGTCTGTTTAGAATGTAGAAGATATAGGAACAATCTGTAGTCCTCAAAATAAATAAGACAAATAAAAAAGAGAAACCTGTACAGTCTGGGAGGGTGGGGAGCAAGACCCCGACATGTGTTTCGCATAGGCTTCTTCCAAGGGGTATTGAAGAAGTATTGCGTAGGCTTCTTCCAGGGGGTGTGGAAGAAGCCTAGATGAAACGCGCATCAGGGGCTCACTCCACACCCTCCCAGACCATGCAGGTTTCTCCTATTTATTTGCTTATTTATTTATACAGAGGATGAAGAATAAATCAACATATTCTTTGCCGTTCTCAATAATGTAATATTTGAATGTAAAATATTAGATGATCGTTTTACCTTCTATCAGATCGGATTTTGGCCCTGGCTGACTGTTATCAGGGTCAGCAACATTTAGGATTTGCCCCTCTGCGGAGTCGCCTTTTGATGTTTCCTGATGGATATAAGATATACAATTAATATAACATTTCTCAAACACTAGATTACCATATATATAAAGCGGGAAGTATTAAACCTGGATTTACTTGACAAGTTCAGTATTGGACGGACAATTCACGGCCGCTCTATCAAGCAAATTTACATTAATATTTAAGGGACTTGTATCTACAACTGTTCTCTAATAACTTCTATCAGAACTGCAGCATTTACAAGGAGGAAGATTGTGATGATGGAGTGAGACAGAGGTAGAAATACAAGCTCCGCACCGCTGAGTGCAGACTATCACCACCGAGGATGGAACCGCAGAGACAGGCCGCCATAGAATATCCTGTGTCTGCCTGGAGCGGAGAGGGGAAGGCCTCTATCATCATAAATCTGACCTTCTGCTATATGACTGGTAATCTGGAGAAGATCAGACAACAAGGACATGAGATGTAGAAGATGATGGATCCTTACCAGGCGCTCCAGTGAGTAGGCCGGATACTCCAGTACAAGCAGGACATTCTGGGCCAGTTGTTTAAAAAAGGCCAATTCTCCACTTTGGGATTTTTCTTCAGCCTATAAAGATGAAAATTAATAAGAAATGAAAATAATCAATAAAATTCATGAACATATATGGTATTGCCACGTTTGTTAAAGTCTGATCTGATAGGTGTTTGGTATCAATAAAAAACTGAGTTCACTTCGCAAAAAAAGGCTTTACTTAGTCCTATCAACAGAAAAATTTCAATGTTATGGGTCTCTGAATATAGTGACACAAAGAACCATTTCATCTCAATTGGAATTTTTTTCCCCTTGTTTCAATACAATGTATGGTAAATAGGATGGAGACATTGAAAGCTGCAACTCATCCCAAAAAAGCAAGCCCTCACATGTCTATGCCAATGGAGAAATAACAAAGTTATGGCTCTTGAAAGAGAGTGAGGAAAAAATGAGAGCGGAAAAATGAAAAATTTTGTGGTCCATAAAGGGTTAACCAATCCTATTCCCTCCTCCCCCCGCATCCAGGACCTTCCCACCCCTAATTCAACTAACCCTTTAGATCCCACCCTCTCTTTTGTCATGTAGCCTGATTGCCCTGTTTTGACTCCAGGCTATTCTTATCTGGGTATTTGGCACAGGTTAAACTTAAACTTGTGTTCCATTATTATTTTCCATTATTATTATATATAATTTGTGCAGATTGTCTGCTACTTACCTGCTGTACTAATGTCCAGATGTTCTGCTGTAAATGCTCAAGATATTCTGAGCTTATACAACCTTGGTGGTATTTGGTCAGGCAATCTCTCACAAGCTCCATAACCAGCCGGTAAGTGAAGCTGAGGACGCCATCGGGTAGTGGTAGCACAAAGTCAGGGTCATAGGTGGTAAGAATCCCCTGGAGTAGTGCTAACACCTGAAGTCTGTCTGGAGGAATTCCAGACATTTCAAGTAATCCAAGTGCGGTCAGTATATGACTAGCTATATGGCTTATCACACCAACAGCAATGACACCGGAATGTCAAAGTGACAACAGGAGTGTAAAGACTTGTAGAAGTAGTGATGGTTAATTGTGATGTCATAATGGAAACTTGTGTTCTAATCTTAAAGGGGCATCTTACCTTATAAGGAAGTTGCCTTGCAACCCTTAAGTAGGCAACAATACAGGCTCAGCATCAGTACCAGATGCAGGCAAGGAGGAAAGCGCTATGGGTGCTTTACTCTTCTGATCAATTAGAGTCTTTTTATGTGAGATAAATTATTTATATCTGTTATACATAATAAAAATTATAGCATTTGTATCAATAAGAAATTCAGATTCCAACGTCCGAGCGTGAGCGTCAGAGTGTCCGAGCGTGAGCGTCAGAGAGTGAGCGTCAGAGCGTGAGCGTGAGAGTCCGAGCGTGAGCAGCCGAGCGTGAGCGTCAGAGCGTGAGCATCAGAGCGTCAGAGTGTGAGTGTCAGAGCGTGAGAGCGTGAGTGTCTAAGGGTGAGTGTCTGAGGGTGTGAGGGTGAGTGTGTGAGGGTGAGCGTGTGAGTGTGAGCCGCTAAAAGGCCGCCATCTTGTTCTGAAATCCCGCGTCGCTGATTGACCGCGGCCTGACCAATCAGCGACGTGGGATTTCCAGGACAGAAAGACAGACAGACAGAAAGACAGACAGACGGGATAAGGCAATTATATATATTAGATTACTATGAGGCTGATTCCACGGTATTACTATGAGGCTGATTCTATGGTATTACTATGAGGCTGATTCTATGGTAATACTATGAGGCTGATTCTATGGTATTACTATGAGGCTGATTCTATGATATTACTATGAGGCTGATTCTATGGTATTACTATGAGGCTGATTTGATGGTATTACTATGAGGCTGATTCTATGGTATTACTATGAGGCTGATTATATGGCATTACTTTGAGGCTGATTCTATGATATTACTATGAGGCTGATTCTATGGTATTACTATGAGGCTGATTCGATGGTATTACTATGAGGCTGATTAAATGGTATTACAATGAGGCTGATTAAATGGTATTACTATGAGGCTGATTCGATGGTATTACTATGAGGCTGATTCGATGGTATTACTAAGAGGCTGATTAAATGGTATTACTATGAGGCTGATTAAATGGTATTACTATGAGGCTGATTAAATGGTATTACTATGAGGCTGATTAAATGGTATTACTATGAGGCTGATTCTATGGTATTACTATGAGGCTGATTCTATGGTATTACTATGAGGCTGATTAAATGGTATTACTATGAGGCTGATTCTATGGTATTACTATGAAGCTGATTCTATGGCATTACTATGAGGCTGATTCTATGGTATTACTATGAGGCTGATTCTATGGTATTACTATGAGGCAGATTCTATGGTATTACTATGAGGCTGATTCTATGGTATTACTATGAGGCTGATTATATGGTATCACTATGAGGCTGATTAAATGGTATTACTATGAGGCTGATTAAATGGTATTACTATGAGGCTGATTAAATGGTATTACTATGAGGCTGATTAAATGGTATTACTATGAGGCTGATTCTATAGTATTACTATGAGGCTGATTCTATGCTACTACTATGAGGCTGATTAAATGGTATTACTATGAGGCTGATTAAATGGTATTACTATGAGACTGATTTTATGGTATTACTATGAGGCTGATTTTATGTTATTACAATGAGGCTGAGTATATGGTATTACTATGAGGCTGATTCTATGCTACTACTATGAGGCTGATTAAATGGTATTACTATGAGGCTGATTAAATGGTATTACTATGAGGCTGATTCTATGGTATTACTATGAGGCTGATTTTATGTTATTACAATGAGGCTGAGTATATGGTATTACTATGAGGCTGAGTATATGGTATTACTATGAGGCTGATTCTATGGTATTACTATGAGGCTGATTATATGGTATTACTATGAGGCTGATTTTATGGTATTACTATGAGGCTGATTTTATGGTATTACTATGAGGCTGATTATATGGTATTACTATGAGGCTGATTTTATGTTATTACAATGAGGCTGAGTATATGGTATTACAATGAGGCTGATTATATGGCATTACTATGAGGCTGATTTTATGTTATTACAATGAGGCTGAGTATATGGTATTACTATGAGGCTGATTTTATGTTATTACAATGAGGCTGAGTATATGGTATTACAATGAGGCTGATTATATGGCATTACTATGAGGCTGATTTTATGTTATTACAATGAGGCTGAGTATATGGTATTACTATGAGGCTGATTTTATGTTATTACAATGAGGCTGAGTATATGGTATTACCAAGATGCTGATTATATTTTATCACTATGAGGCTGATTCTATGGTATTACTATGAGGCTGATTACATGGTATTACTATGAGGCTGATTACATGGTATTACTATGAGGCTGATTCTATGGTATTACTATGAGGCTGATTTTATGGCATTACTATGAGGCTGATTATATGGTATTACTATGAGGCTGATTATATGGTATTACCAAGATGCTGATTATATTTTATCACTATGAGGCTGATTACATGGTATTACTATGAGGCTGATTTTATGGCATTACTATGAGGCTAACACTATAAAGTTGACATGGTCATTACTAAGAGGGTGACATGGTATTATTATAATCATGAAAGCGCTCATATCATGTGGTGCAAGTGTACCTCTCTATATTCCTACAACTTTCAGAGAAGAACGGTGAGAAAATAACTTTCTGCCTCGAGCAAGACAAGACTGGCATCACCATTGCCAACAAGCATCTTAAGAAAACTAATCCCATATCTCACTGCCAAAAAGTATGTCATCCTTTCTTAAATTATCTTTTTTTTTACGCTACTACCACTCTTACTTTAGAAAACCCAATGTTATACAAAATTGTTAAATGTGATCATTCAAATGGCATTAGATGTGATTTTTAGCAGGGCAATAATACACACAAAATACAAGGTTTTATCTCTTTTTTGAGATTGTGAGCATGTGCGACCACCAATCCTATAGTAAATAGAGCTGTGGTCGCACATGCTCACTAAGGCGTCATTCACACGATGCTCTTTGGGATCCTCGTTCTCATGATCGGAGACGGTCCCAGCGATCAGACCCTCATTGATCGTACATTCATCACCTAACCTGTGCATAAGTGATATATGTGTTGATTATGAGATAGCCCCTTTAATAGGCAGCCATATTTGGTTTCAAGATCATCCTAAAATAATAGGGAATCCTTTTTCTTACCGAGACAGAAGAGTAAGATGACGCAGAGAAGACACAGACCTCCCATGGCGCCCTAGAGTCGTTCTCAGTAACGATTCCAGTAATGTGAAAGCCGCTGGTGAATTTAATGTGCGGGGGAGGTGACACCTGCAAGGCAATAGCAACTGAATCCTCTTAATTGCATTGTATAAAAATTGCATAGAAATCACGTGTCTCATTAAATGTAGAATTTATATTTATTTTCTATTATTTTTTTTTCTTTTGGATCCCAGCCAGGGAAGAAATTAATGTGGATCCTTATTTACCTCAAAATCTGATGCAATTTAACCCATGCATGCCCTGGACCATAGGCGGATTATGAGGGCAATCTGGGCTACCGCCAGGGGTCTGATGCTACGGGGGAGCCCATGGCCAGATTGCCCTCAATATGGTGGTGCACATATCCCGGCAGGGAGCTTTCCTGGAGCTCCGCTGCCGACAATACAGAATAGCAGCGCAGCTCCGGGAGAGCCCCTGTCGCCTGTGCTGTGACGTGCCGACGCAATGACATCATCAGCCTGCACGCGCCATGCAAGGTTAGCATCTGTTTTTTTTTATTAATATGTGTATGGGATGTGTGCCTATATATATGGGCTATGTGAGGGCTCGTACTGTATATAGGAGCCTATGTGGGTGCTTATTCTGTATATAGGAGGCTTTGTGGGGGCTTATACTGTATATAGGAGGCTATGTCAGGGCTCATACTGTATATATGGAGGCTATGTGGGGCTCATACTATAGATAGGGAGCTATGTGCAGGCTCATACTATATATTGAAGGCTATGTGAGGGCTCATACTGTATATAGGAGGCTATGTGGAAGCTCATACTGTATATTGAAGGCTATGTGGGGGCTCATACTGTATATTGGAGGCTATGAGGGGGCTCATACTGTATGTAGAGGCTCAAACTGTATATAGGGGAACTGTGTGTGGGCTCATATTGTATGTAGGGGCCATGTGGGGGCATATTGCCCTGGGCTTCTGAGCTGTTATCCTTATTGCAGTACGGCTTATGGTGGTCTCCTTTTCTTGTCCTGATTGAAGGAATTCCCTGATGAACCACTGAATGACCAAAAGAGGGGAAAACGCGTCGGAAGAAGATGCCATTAAGCTAAGTACATAACTGTTTAGGCCATATAGGGTATATATGTATATGTATGTAAAAACACATCTGTTTAGACAAGCCTATCACCTCAACTCACCAACCTAACTCTCCCCTGTCCCCTCCTAAATGTTAATCTTAATCTGCTCCTGCCTATTCACCTGTCTCCACATCCTCCATGCCCCCAAATACCACACGGTAAATGCCCTTAGACAAATTCTGACTGATGACCATGTTCTTCCTATTGTGTCCCCCTATTTCCATATAGATTGTAAGCTTGCGAGCAGGACCCTCACTCCTCCTGTAACTGTTGAAATGTCATACATTGTATTGTTTATATTGTCTGTACATACATATATATATATATATATATATATATATATATATATACAGTACAGACCTTCTGCTAAGGACAGGCAACAAGCAGAAGAGACTTGTTTGGGCTAAAGAACACAAGGAATGGACATTAGACCAGTGGAAATCTGTGCTTTGGTCTGATGAGTCCAAATTTGAGATCTTTGGTTCCAACCACCGTGTCTTTGTGCGACGCAGAAAAGGTGAACGGATGGACTCTACATGCCTGGTTCCCACCGTGAAGCATGGAGGAGGAGGTGTGATGGTGTGGGGGTGCTTTGCTGGTGACACTGTTGGGGATTTATTCAAAATTGAAGGCATACTGAACCAGCATGGCTACCACAGCATCTTGCAGCGGCATGCTATTCCATCCGGTTTGCGTTTAGTTGGACCATCATTTATTTTTCAACAGGACAATGACCCCAAACACACCTCCAGGCTGTGTAAGGGCTATTTGACCAAGAAAGAGAGTGATGGGGGCTACGCCAGATGACCTGGCCTCCACAGTCACCAGACCTGAACCCAATCGAGATGGTTTGTGGTGAGCTGGACCGCAGAGTGAAGGCAAAAGGGCCAACAAGTGCTAAGCATCTCTGGGAACTCCTTCAAGATTGTTGGAAGACCATTTCCGGTGACTACCTCTTGAAGCTCATCAAGAGAATGCCAAGAGTGTGCAAAGCAGTCATCAAAGCAAAAGGTGGCTACTTTGAAGAACCTAGAATATAAGACATATTTTCAGTTGTTTCACACTTTTTTGTTAAGTATATAATTCCACATGTGTTAATTCATAGTTTTGATGCCTTCAGTGTGAATGTACAATTTTCATAGTCATGAAAATACAGAAAAATCTTTAAATGAGAAGATGTGTCCAAACTTTTCGTCTGTACTGTATATATGTACAATGGGGAAAAAAGTATTTAGTCAGCCACCAATTGTGCAAGTTCTCCCACTTAAAAAGATGAGTGAGGCCTGTAATTGACATCATAGGTCGACCTCAGCTATGAGAGACAAAATGAGAAAACAAATCCTGAAAATCAGATTGTCCGATTTGGAAAGAACTTTTTTTTTTAAATTTTGGTGGAAAATAAGTATTTGGTCAATTACAAAAGTTCTTCTCAATACTTTGTTATATATCCTTTGTTGGCAATGACAGAGGTGAAACTTTTTCTGTAAGTCTTCACAAGGTTGGCACACACTGTTGCTGGTATGTTGGCCCATTCCTCCATGCAGATCTCCTCTAGAGCGGTGATGTTTTGGGGCTGTCGCTGGGAAACACGGACTTTCAGCTCCCTCCAAAGGTTTTCTATAGGGTTTAGATGTGGAGACTGGCTAGGCCACTCCAGGACCTTGAAATGCTTCTTACAAAGCCACTCCTTCATTGCCCTGGCGGTGTGCTTGGGATCATGGTCATGCTGAAAGACCCAGCCACATTTCATCTTCAATGCCTTTGCTGATGGAAGGAGGTTTGCACTCAAAATCTCACGATACATGGCCCCATTCATTCTTTCATGTACACGGATCAGTCGTCCTGGTCCCTTGGCAGAGAAACAGCCCCAAAGCATGATGTTGCCACCCCCATGCTTCACAGTAGGTATGGGACCCAGACATGTAATGGCTTAAGCAGGGGGACACGTCTGGCTCTGCAGGATCCCTGGCGGAGTAGTGTGTTACTGATGGTAGCCTGTGTAACATTGGTCCCAGCTCTCTGCAGGTCATTCACTAGGTCCCCCGTGTGGATCTAGAATTTTTGCTCACCGTTCTTGAGATCATTTTGACCCCACGGGGTGAGATCTTGTGTGGAGCCCCAGATCGATGGAGATTATCAGTGGTCTTGTATGTCACATTTTCTAATTATTGCTCCCACAGTTGATTTCTTCACACCAAGCTGCTCGCCTATTGCAGATTCAGTCTTCCCAGCCTGGTGCAGGGCTACAATTTTGTTTCTGGTGTCCTTTGACAGCTCTTTGGTCTTCACCATGGTGGAGTTTGGAGTGTGACTGTATGAGGATGCGGAAAGGTGTCTTTTATACTGATAACAAGTTCAAACAGGTGCCAGTACTACAGGTAATGAGTGGAGGACAGAGGAGCCAGTACTACAGGTAAATGAGTGGAGGACAGAGGAGCCAGTACTACAGGTAATGAGCGGAGGACAGAGGAGGCAGTACTACAGGTAAATGAGTGGAGGACAGAGGAGCCAGTACTACAGGTAAATGAGTGGAGGACAGAGGAGCCTCTTAAAGAAGAAGTTACAGGTCTGGGAGAGCCAGAAATCTTGCTTGTTTGTAATTGACCAAATACTTATTTTCCACCAAAATTTGAAAAAAAAAATTCTTTCCAAATCGGACAATGTGATTTTCAGGATTTGTTTTCTCATTTTGTCTCTCATAGTTGAGGTCGACCTATGATGTCAATTACAGGCCTCGCTCATCCTTTTAAGTGGGAGAACTTGCACAATTGACGGCTGACTAAATACTTTTTTCCCCATTGTGTATATATATATATATATATATATATGATAGTCCATATCCATAGAAACATTACTATGAGGTATATGGGTTTTTAAACTAACTAAACAGAGAATTTTTTAATGTTTTTATTTGTTATGGTTTACATGTTTAAGGGCCCCATGGGTTGACTGCTTTGGTTGTTGATTGAGGGGGCTATGTGGGGCTCATACTGTATACAGGGGATGTCAGCATACTTAATTCTGCTCAATATTAAGTCATACAATTAATATAGAAAAACAATTATAAATAATATGTTAATATTAATATTGAGCAGAATTAGTTTCAGCCTTTTGGTGCATCCTCCACAACAGTCTCTCATATGGCCCCTTGGGAAAATTAATCTCCCCCCTGCTCTATTATGAATAGCGCTAGGTTATGTATTCTGTTGTGCGATGCGCTTTGACATGTGATGTGATACATCGAGTATCGAGAGGGGGGGGGCACACCTTCTAAACTGCCCAGGGTCCTGGCTTCTCTTAGACCACCACTTCTCTGGACTAATGGGAACGCATTATGACACATGACTTTGGGATAATCTGCAACAGAGTGACTGCCATGGTGCAGTTTTAAGGTGAATGCTGATGAAATCTGTAACAATGATACTCACTTGGGAGCGATGGGAGGTAAAACAGGAACCGTTTGTATTTAAAGTCTGGCTGGTTTATTTAAGTCCTCATAAACCTCATCACAGAAAAATTTCCTGCAGGGCTCTCCTCACCGCCTTCCGGATAGAAAAATCATCAGCTGACTTTGGGAGTCAGAGCTGCTACCATGCCTTGAACCTCCTCTGTAATTCAATCTGCAGCTTTTGCTGAAGCAGTTTACTTGTCTGTTGTGCCAGCTGTCGCGGCTGTAGCTGTTGCGGTTGCAGCTGATGGGCTTGCACCAGGTGTTTAATCAGGTCCTCCATGCTGCCTGATGCTGCTCCGTGGCCTATAGCCACCGTCACCCACGACATGCAGTACTTCTGTAGTAATCACACGTGTTCCCTAGGAACGCTGCCCGCATTCTAAACCAAATGTAACAATGCTACTCACTTGGAGGCGATCCGAGGAATAACAGGAACCTTTACTATTTAAAGTCCGGCTGGTTTATTTCAGTCCTCATAAACCACATCACAGAAAACTTAAATACCACCTTTGTCCAGCAGCAAGTAAAACATAAAGTAATAAGTCCATACAATAGTGCTGGTTAGCCCAGCTGGCTTCTTAGTCCTTTAGCAAATTAACACAATCCAGGCGATCTGCAACCTCCATACCCCCAGCATGTGTGAGACAAACAGCTCTCAATTTACCCAGTGAATCACACCCAGGGGAGGAGACATGGTGAGCAGCCATTTAGCTGCTCATAATCAACCTGTCATGGATGATTAATCCCTTTTAGTCCTATATGCACTAAGGCATTACTCCAAGTTTATCTCCCAGACACTAGGTGTCTGACGGTCACCTTACACAACAGTGTTTATTTTACCGTTCAAGGTACAAAAAAGTGGGAAAAAATAAGACCAAGTGTAAAATGTTGAAAATAAACCGCAATTCCGCCTGTTTGAGTTTTGTACGGCAGGTCAGTATGATTATGTATTATATATATACAAAACTGATTTTTAAAATTCAGAATTTTGTAAAAACATTTGTTTTTTGTTGCCAACTACTATTATACTTCTCTGTGGAGGTAGCTGTAGGTTTTATTGCTACCATTTTGGAGTACATATGATTTTATAACTTTTTATTGCATTTTTTTTTTTTTAGACTTGCAGCAACTAAAAAAACTGCATGTCTGGCACTTCATTTTTTGGTCTTTATATCATTTATGGGTTAATTAATTTTATATTACAATGAATCAGTATTCTGCCACCGATGTACGTGGGTGAGATGTGTCTGGGGGATGTGAGCACGGATCTCTGTACATGCAATGACAGGTAGTGTTACTCGCTAACCTCCACCCTTATTCTTGACCGACTGCATGTGGTAAATCCGGGAAGGACGATGTAGTGATAGTGAAGAATTTTAAGAACTTTAATTCACAGCACCTTGATGAGATGAGGGAAGATGAAGGGATGAAGATGAGGTAGAACGTGGAAGGTGGAGCGTAGAGGTGACACGAGAATCCTCTCTAAAGTCCTAATGCACGTGTTGCCAATATGGCTCTGACCACAAGAAAGGATGTGAGGAAACAAGATAGAAGGAGTTAAATAGAGAGAGGCATTGTGGGAATTACAGCTTCAACATTATTATAACAATGGCCAAAAGATGTCAGCAAAGTACAACAAACACTGTGACCATAATATCTATATGTAAAAGATGATAGCAGTAAACCATATAACATTAGTCAAATGTCCCTGAAATGGCTGAAAGCTTTTGCAGACGATTAGCTAACAGCACAATCAGACTTTTATGGGTGTAGAAATAACAAATATACCTCCCTTTTGTTATGTTATTCACTTCTTTATTTTTAGGTTGAGGAAAAGGAGTTAGTTTTAAACTTATAAGGTCCCCGTCGCCCCAACGCGCGTTTCGCCCTTTCTTCATCAGAACCTCATGTGTACCACCTTCTATCTATGTAAGTGCAATTATTCACCTTGACCCTCTTTTCTTTGGTGCTTATTATGGCATTTCTCTATAATAATGACAAGTAGATCTATGAGATGACGGTGTATATTTCTTTTTGTTACCTAAATCATAACTATACCGAGGCACTTGTCACTTTATATATTACTATGGTTTGGTAATTTAAAGCGCACCTGTCAGCAGGATTGTGCTTAGTGAACCACATACACTGCGAGGTGGGCGCCATTACACTGATTAAAATGATACCTTTGTTGATGAAATCCGTCCTGTGGTTCTTTTTTAATCTTTATTTTCATTCCTGAGATAATGAGATGCTCGTGCTTTGGGGCAACCTGTGAGGAGGGGCTATAACTGGTGCTCTGCTAATGTATTCCTATCTCTGCCTTCTGACAGGTCACTGTGCCTTCAGTGACCTGCCTCCTATTTTAAATACTGTCTTTGTAATTGTGGTAGAAATCTAGAAATTTACGTGTAGCAAATCGGCCCCGCCGCCCGCACATGCGCAGTAGCATCTCTTGTTCGCCGAGAGATGCTACTGTGCAAGCGCGGCCCGTGGTGCCATACTGCTGCAGGCAAATTTCTTTTTCTCCAGAGAAATGGTACCGCTAGCAGCGTTTGCTCAGTAGCATTTCTCGTCAACCGATAGATGCTACTGCGCACGCGGTCCAAAAATGACTTGCAGCCAGAGTCCTCTACTACTGCGCAGTGCGTAGAGCGAGTGGTTATGGAGCGGTTCGTGCATTCCCTGCCCAGGCCAATACAGACTTGGGTTGCCCAGGGTGATCCCCGGAACGCTGATGAACTGGTTGGTCTGGTCGAGAGGTATCAGGGGGCCGAGGGTTCCTTGGTAAAGCAGCTCACTCCATAGTGGGGAACTCACCAGGGGGCGGAGGCCCAAAAAGGGGTAGAGCGTCCAAGGGCCAAAGGGTTGGGGGAGGTAATGCCCAAGGTCCCTGCTGAAGATATATGTTGGAGATGTCACGGCCCAGGCCATATAGCCCCCCGCTGCCCCCTGGCCCCCGAGCAAATGGATGTAGCCTGGGCCGCCAGTGTTCTTACTATGCCTACCTCACCTGCAGTGTGGACAATCAGCCCAGTGAGGGGCCACAGCAGCATTGTTAATCTGCCCTACTAGGCACTTTCCCGGTGGGCCGCGGTGTGGCACTGCTTGGGGGGCCGCCAGCCCGTTTTTACGGCTGCCGGCCCCTTTAATTTTCTGGGTGCCTGCCCAGGTAGCTCGGCATCACCGGGGGCAGGGCGCTCGCGCACACAGCGAACGCTGTGACGCACACAGGTGGCTGGAGCTGGGAACGCACTGACACTGCTAAGTGTCAGCGCATTCTGTGAGCAGAGAGCATGCACTCTGCTCTCCCACCCGTGGCCCCAGGTCGCCCGCACACAAAGCAGCAGCGGCCTCGCCGGAACTGCAGGAAAAAAGGTAAACAGTACTTTGTGGGGCCATCATACCAAGGGGGCCATTGTATGTGGGGGCCATCATACCAAGGGGGCCATTATATGCGGGGGCCATCATACCAAGGGGGCCATTATATGTGGAGGCCATCATACCAAGGGGGCCATTGTTTGTGGGGGCCATCATACCAAGGGGGCCATTGTATGTGGGGGCCATCATACCAAGGTGACTATTATATCATCTTTATCAATGATTTAGGTGAAGGAATTGAGGGTAAACTGATTAAATTTGCTGATGACACAAAGCTAGGAGGGATAGCTAACACTAGAGAAGAGAGAGAGAGGATTCAAAAAGACCTAAATAAACTGGAGCAGTGGGCAGCAACTAACAGAATGGTTTTTAACAGGGAAAAATGCAAAGTACTACATCTGGGCAATAAAAATGAAAAAAGCATATACAGAATGGGAGGAATAGAGCTAAGCAACAGTACATGTGAAAAAGACTTAGGTATACTAATAGATCATAGACTGAACATGAGTCAACACTGTGATGCAGCAGCAAAAAAGGCAAATACAATTTTGGGATGTATTAACAGAAGCATACAGTCTAGATCACGTGAAGAAGAGCGACCGGAATGCTGACCGGTCTGCAAACCATGTCCTATGAGGAACGGTTACAGGATTTGGGAATGTTTAGCTTGCAAAAAAGAAGACTGAGAGGAGACTTAATAGCTGTCTACAAATATCTCAAGGGCTGTCACATTGAAGAAGGATCATCTTTATTCTCATTTGCACAAGGAAAGACTGGAAGCAATGGGATGAAACTGAATGGCAGGAGACACAGATTAGATATTAGAAAAAACTTTTTGACAGTGAGGGTGATCAATGAGTGGAACAGGCGGCCACGAGAGGTGGTGAGTTCCCCTTCAATGGACGTCTTAAAACAGAGGCTGGACAAACATCTATCTGAGAGGGTTTAGTGAATCCTGCTTTGAGCAGGGGGTTGGACCAGATGACCCAGGAGGTCCCCTCCAACTCTACCACTCTGACTCTATGATTGTATATGGGGGCCGTCATACTATGTACAGGGCTGTATGTGGAGCCATCATACTATGTACAGGGCTGTATGTGGAGCCATCATACTATGTACAGGGCTGTATGTGGAGCCATCATACTATGTACAGGGCTGTATGTGGAGTCATCATACTATGTACAGGACTGTATGTGGAGCCGTCATACTATGTACAGGACTGTATGTGGAGCCATCATACTATGTACAGGACTGTATGTGGAGCCGTCATACTATGTACAGGGCTGTATGTGGAGCCGTCATACTATGTACAGGGCTGTTTGTGGAGCCATCATACTATGTACAGGACTGTATGTGGAGCCATCATACTATGTACAGGGCTGTATGTGGAGCCATCATACTATGTACAGGACTGTATGTAGAGCCATCATACTATGTACAGGACTGTATGTGGAGCCATCATACTATGTACAGGGCTGTATGTGGAGCCATCATACTATGTACAGGGCTGTATGTGGAGCCATCATACTATGTACAGGGCTGTATGTGGAGCCGTCATACTATGTACAGGGCTGTATGTGGAGTCATCATACTATGTACAGGGCTGTATGTGGAGCCATCATACTATGTACAGGGCTGTATGTGGAGCCATCATACTATGTACAGGACTGTATGTGGACCCATCATACTATGTACAGGGCTGTATGTGGAGCCATCATACTATATACAGGGCTGTATGTGGAGCCGTCATACTATGTACAGGGCTGTATGTGGAGTCATCATACTATGTACAGGGCTGTATGTGGAGCCATCATACTATGTACAGGGCTGTATGTGGACCCATCATACTATATACAGGGCTGTATGTGGAGCCATCATACTATGTACAGGGCTGTATGTGGAGCCATCATACTATGTACAGGGCTGTATGTGGAGCCATCATACTATGTACAGGACTGTATGTGGACCCATCATACTATATACAGGGCTGTATGTGGAGCCATCATACTATGTACAGGACTGTATGTGGAGCCATCATACTATGTACAGGGCTGTATGTGGGGACATCATACTATGTACAGGGCTGTATGTGGGGCCATCATACTATGTACAGGACTGTATGTGGAGCCATCATACTATGTACAGGGCTGTATGTGGAGCCATCATACTATGTACAGGGCTGTATGTGGAGCCATCATACTATGTACAGGGCTGTATGTGGAGTCATCATACTATGTACAGGGCTGTATGTGGAGTCCTCATACTATGTACAGGGCTGTATGTGGGGACATCATACTATGTACAGGGCTGTATGTGGAGCCATCATACTATGTACAGGGCTGTATGTGGAGCCATCATACTATGTGCAGGATTGTATGTGCAGCCATCATACTATGTACAGGGCTGTATGTGGAGCCATCATACTATGTACAGGGCTGTATGTGGAGCCATCATACTATGTACAGGGCTGTATGTGGAGCCATCATACTATGTACAGGGCTGTATGTGGAGCCATCATACTATGTACAGGGCTGTATGTGGAGCCATCATACTATGTGCAGGATTGTATGTGCAGCCATCATACTATGTACAGGGCTGTATGTGGAGCCATCATACTATGTACAGGGCTGTATGTGGACTCATCATACTATGTACAGGGCTGTATGTGGAGCCATCATACTATGTACAGGGCTGTATGTGGAGCCATCATACTATGTACAGGGCTGTATGTGGAGCCATCATACTATGTACAGGGCTGTATGTGGAGCCATCTTATTACATGCAGAACTGTATGTGGAGCCATCATACTATGTGCAGGGCTGTATGTGGAGCCATCATACTATGTACAGGGCTGTATGTGGAGCCATCATACTATGTACAGGGCTGTATGTGGAGCCATCATACTATGTACAGGGCTGTATGTGGGGCCATCATACTATGTGCAGGATTGTATGTGCAGCCATCATACTATGTACAGGGCTGTATGTGGACTCATCATACTATGTACAGGGCTGTATGTGGAGCCATCATACTATGTACAGGGCTGTATGTGGAGCCATCATACTATGTACAGGGCTGTATGTGGAGCCATCATACTATGTACAGGACTGTATGTGGGGCCATCATACTATGTGCAGGACTGTATGTGGAGTCATCATACTATGTGCAGGACTGTATGTGGAGTCATCATACTATGTGCAGGACTGTATGTGGAGCCATCATACTATGTACATGACTGTATGTGGAGCCATCATACTATGTACAGGACTGTATGTGGGGCCATCATACTATGTGCAGGACTGTATGTGGAGTCATCATACTATGTGCAGGACTGTATGTGGAGCCATCATACTATGTGCAGGACTGTATGTGGAGTCATCATACTATGTGCAGGACTGTATGTGGAGCCATCATACTATGTACAGGACTGTATGTGGAGTCATCATAATATGTACAGGGCTGTATGTGGGGCCATCATACTATGTACAGGACTGTATGTGGGGCCATCATACTATGTACAGAACTGTATGCGGGCCATCTTATTACATGCAGAACTGTATGTGGAGCCATCATACTATGTACAGGGCTGTATGTGGAGTCATCATACTATGTGCAGGACTGTATGTGGAGCCATCATACTATGTACAGGACTGTATGTGGAGTCATCATACTATGTACAGGGCTGTATGTGGAGTCATCATACTATGTACAGGACTGTATGTGGGGCCATCATACTATGTACAGGGCTGTATGTGGAGTCATCATACTATGTACAGGACTGTATGTGGAGTCATCATACTATGTACAGGGCTGTATGTGGAGCCATCATACTATGTACAGGACTGTATGTGGAGTCATCATACTATGTACAGGGCTGTATGTGGAGCCATCATACTATGTACAGGGCTGTATGTGGAGTCATCATACTATGTACAGGGCTGTATGTGGAGCCATCATACTATGTACAGGGCTGTATGTGGAGTCATCATACTATGTACAGGGCTGTATGTGGAGCCATCATACTATGTACAGGGCTGTATGTGGAGTCATCATACTATGTACAGGACTGTATGTGAAGTCATCATACTATGTACAGGGCTGTATGTGGAGTCATCATACTATGTACAGGGCTGTATGTGGAGCCATCATACTATGTACAGGACTGTATGTGGAGCCATCATACTATGTACAGGGCTGTATGTGGAGCCATCATACTATGTACAGGACTGTATGTGGAGCCATCATACTATGTACAGGGCTGTATGTGGAGTCATCATACTATGTACAGGACTGTATGTGGAGCCATCATACTATGTACAGGACTGTATGTGAAGTCATCATACTATGTACAGGGCTGTATGTGGAGTCATCATACTATGTACAGGGCTGTATGTGGAGTCATCATACTATGTACAGGACTGTATGTGGAGCCATCATACTATGTGCAGGGCTGTATGTGGAGTCATCATACTATGTACAGGACTGTATGTGGAGCCATCATACTATGTACAGGGCTGTATGTGGAGCCATCATACTATGTACAGGGCTGTATGTGGAGCCATCATACTATGTACAGGGCTGTATGTGGAGCCATCATACTATGTACAGGGCTGTATGTGGAGCCATCATACTATGTACAGGGCTGTATGTGGAGCCATCATACTATGTACAGGGCTGTATGTGGAGTCATCATACTATGTACAGGACTGTATGTGGAGCCATCATACTATGTACAGGGCTGTATGTGGAGCCATCATACTATGTACAGGACTGTATGTGGAGCCATCATACTATGTACAGGGCTGTATGTGGAGGCATCATACTATGTACAGGACTGTATGTGGAGCCATCATACTATGTACAGGGCTGTATGTGGAGCCATCATACTATGTACAGGGCTGTATGTGGAGGCATCATACTATGTACAGGACTGTATGTGGGGCCATCATACTATGTACAGGGCTGTATGTGGAGTCATCATACTATGTACAGGGCTGTATGTGGAGCCATCATACTATGTACAGGGCTGTATGTGGGGCCATCATACTATGTACAGGGCTGTATGTGGAGCCATCATACTATGTACAGGGCTGTATGTGGAGCCATCATACTATGTACAGGGCTGTATGTGGAGCCATCATACTATGTACAGGGCTGTATGTGGAGCCATCATACTATGTACAGGGCTGTATGTGGAGGCATCATACTATGTACAGGGCTGTATGTGGAGACATCTTACTATGTACAGGGCTGTATGTGGAGCCATCATACTATGTACAGGGCTGTATGTGGAGCCATCATACTATGTACAGGGCTGTATGTGGAGGCATCATACTATGTACAGGACTGTATGTGGAGCCATCATACTATGTACAGGGCTGTATGTGGAGCCATCATACTATGTACAGGGCTGTATGTGGAGACATCTTACTATGTACAGGGCTGTATGTGGAGCCATCATACTATGTACAGGGCTGTATGTGGAGCCATCATACTATGTACAGGGCTGTATGTGGAGCCATCATACTATGTACAGGGCTGTATGTGGAGCCATCATACTATGTACAGGGCTGTATGTGGAGACATCTTACTATGTACAGGGCTGTATGTGGAGCCATCATACTATGTACAGGGCTGTATGTGGAGCCATCATACTATGTACAGGGCTGTATGTGGAGGCATCATACTATGTACAGGACTGTATGTGGAGCCATCATACTATGTACAGGGCTGTATGTGGAGCCATCATACTATGTACAGGGCTGTATGTGGAGGCATCATACTATGTACAGGACTGTATGTGGGGCCATCATACTATGTACAGGGCTGTATGTGGAGTCATCATACTATGTACAGGGCTGTATGTGGAGCCATCATACTATGTACAGGGCTGTATGTGGGGCCATCATACTATGTACAGGACTGTATGTGGAGCCATCATACTATGTACAGGGCTGTATGTGGAGCCATCATACTATGTACAGGGCTGTATGTGGAGCCATCATACTATGTACAGGGCTGTATGTGGAGCCATCATACTATGTACAGGACTGTATGTGGAGTCATCATACTATGTACAGGACTGTATGTGAAGTCATCATACTATGTACAGGGCTGTATGTGGAGTCATCATACTATGTACAGGGCTGTATGTGCTATGTACAGGACTGTATGTGGAGCCATCATACTATGTGCAGGGCTGTATGTGGAGTCATCATACTATGTACAGGACTGTATGTGGAGCCATCATACTATGTACAGGGCTGTATGTGGAGCCATCATACTATGTACAGGGCTGTATGTGGAGTCATCATACTATGTACAGGACTGTATGTGGAGCCATCATACTATGTACAGGGCTGTATGTGGAGCCATCATACTATGTACAGGGCTGTATGTGGAGCCATCATACTATGTACAGGGCTGTATGTGGAGCCATCATACTATGTACAGGGCTGTATGTGGAGTCATCATACTATGTACAGGACTGTATGTGGAGCCATCATACTATGTACAGGGCTGTATGTGGAGCCATCATACTATGTACAGGACTGTATGTGGAGCCATCATACTATGTACAGGGCTGTATGTGGAGACATCTTACTATGTACAGGACTGTATGTGGAGTCATCATACTATGTACAGGGCTGTATGTGGAGCCATCATACTATGTACAGGGCTGTATGTGGAGCCATCATACTATGTACAGGGCTGTATGTGGAGGCATCATACTATGTACAGGACTGTATGTGGAGCCATCATACTATGTACAGGGCTGTATGTGGAGCCATCATACTATGTACAGGGCTGTATGTGGAGGCATCATACTATGTACAGGACTGTATGTGGGGCCATCATACTATGTACAGGGCTGTATGTGGAGCCATCATACTATGTACAGGGCTGTATGTGGAGCCATCATACTATGTACAGGGCTGTATGTGGGGCCATCATACTATGTACAGGACTGTATGTGGAGCCATCATACTATGTACAGGGCTGTATGTGGAGCCATCATACTATGTACAGGGCTGTATGTGGAGCCATCATACTATGTACAGGGCTGTATGTGGAGTCATCATACTATGTACAGGACTGTATGTGGAGCCATCATACTATGTACAGGGCTGTATGTGGAGCCATCATACTATGTACAGGGCTGTATGTGGAGTCATCATACTATGTACAGGGCTGTATGTGGAGTCATCATACTATGTACAGGACTGTATGTGGAGCCATCATACTATGTACAGGGCTGTATGTGGAGCCATCATACTATGTACAGGACTGTATGTGGAGTCATCATACTATGTACAGGACTGTATGTGGAGCCATCATACTATGTACAGGGCTGTATGTGGAGCCATCATACTATGTACAGGGCTGTATGTGGAGCCATCATACTATGTACAGGACTGTATGTGGAGCCATCATACTATGTACAGGACTGTATGTGGAGCCATCATACTATGTACAGGGCTGTATGTGGAGCCATCATGCTATGTACAGGACTGTATGTGGAGCCATCATACTATGTACAGGGCTGTATGTGGAGACATCTTACTATGTACAGGGCTGTATGTGGAGCCATCATACTATGTACAGGGCTGTATGTGGAGCCATCATACTATGTACAGGGCTGTATGTGGAGTCATCATACTATGTACAGGGCTGTATGTGGAGTCATCATACTATGTACAGGGCTGTATGTGGAGTCATCATACTATGTACAGGGCTGTATGTGGAGTCATCATACTATGTACAGGGCTGTATGTGGAGTCATCATACTATGTACAGGGCTGTATGTGGAGCCATCATACTATGTACAGGGCTGTATGTGGAGGCATCATACTATGTACAGGGCTGTATGTGGAGCCATCATACTATGTACAGGACTGTATGTGGAGCCATCATACTATGTACAGGACTGTATGTGGAGCCATCATACTATCTACAGGGCTGTATGTGGAGCAATCATACTATGTACAGGACTGTATGTGGAGTCATCATACTATGTACAGGGCTGTATGTGGAGTCATCATACTATGTACAGGGCTGTATGTGGAGCCATCATACTATGTACAGGACTGTATGTGAAGTCATCATACTATGTACAGGGCTGTATGTGGAGCCATCATACTATGTACAGGGCTGTATGTGGAGTCATCATACTATGTACAGGACTGTATGTGGAGCCATCATACTATGTACAGGGCTGTATGTGGAGTCATCATACTATGTACAGGACTGTATGTGGAGCCATCATACTATGTACAGGACTGTATGTGAAGTCATCATACTATGTACAGGACTGTATGTGGAGTCATCATACTATGTACAGGGCTGTATGTGGAGCCATCACACTATGTACAGGACTGTATGTGGAGTCATCATACTATGTACAGGACTGTATGTGGAGTCATCATACTATGTACAGGGCTGTATGTGGAGCCATCACACTATGTACAGGACTGTATGTGAAGTCATCATACTATGTACAGGACTGTATGTGGAGTCATCATACTATGTACAGGGCTGTATGTGGAGCCATCACACTATGTACAGGACTGTATGTGGAGCCATCATACTATGTACAGGACTGTATGTGGAGTCATCATACTATGTACAGGGCTGTATGTGGAGCCATCACACTATGTACAGGACTGTATGTGGAGTCATCATACTATGTGCAGGGCTGTATGTGGAGTCATCATACTATGTACAGGGCTGTATGTGGAGCCATCATACTATGTGCAGGACTGTATGTGGAGTCATCATACTATGTGCAGGGCTGTATGTGGAGTCATCATACTATGTGCAGGACTGTATGTGGAGTCATCATACTATGTACAGGGCTGTATGTGGAGCCATCATACTATGTACAGGACTGTATGTGGAGTCATCATACTATGTGCAGGACTGTATGTGGAGTCATCATACTATGTACAGGACTGTATGTGGAGCCATCATACTATGTACAGGACTGTATGTGGAGCCATCATACTATGTGCAGGGCTGTATGTGGAGTCATCATACTATGTGCAGGGCTGTATGTGGAGTCATCATACTATGTGCAGGACTGTATGTGGAGTCATCATACTATGTACAGGGCTGTATGTGGAGCCATCATACTATGTGCAGGGCTGTATGTGGGCTCATCATACTATGTGCAGGGCTGTATGTGGAGTCATCATACTATGTACAGGACTGTATGTGGAGCCATCATACTATGTGCAGGGCTGTATGTGGAGTCATCATACTATGTACAGGGCTGTATGTGGAGCCATCATACTATGTGCAGGACTGTATGTGGAGCCATCATACTATGTGCAGGGCTGTATGTGGAGCCATCATACTATGTACAGGGCTGTATGTGGAGCCATCATACTATGTACAGGACTGTATGTGGAGTCATCATACTATGTGCAGGGCTGTATGTGGAGCCATCATACTATGTACAGGACTGTATGTGGAGCCATCATACTATGTACAGGGCTGTATGTGGAGCCATCATACTATGTACAGGACTGTATGTGGAGCCATCATACTATGTACAGGACTGTATGTGGAGCCATCATACTATGTACAGGGCTGTATGTGGAGCCATCATACTATGTACAGGGCTGTATGTGGAGCCATCATACTATGTGCAGGGCTGTATGTGGAGTCATCATACTATGTACAGGGCTGTATGTGGAGCCATCATACTATGTGCAGGACTGTATGTGGAGCCATCATACTATGTACAGGGCTGTATGTGGAGCCATCATATTATGTACAGGACTGTATGTGGAGCCATCATACTATGTGCAGGGCTGTATGTGGAGTCATCATACTATGTACAGGGCTGTATGTGGAGCCATCATACTATGTGCAGGACTGTATGTGGAGCCATCATACTATGTGCAGGGCTGTATGTGGAGCCATCATACTATGTACAGGGCTGTATGTGGAGCCATCATACTATGTACAGGACTGTATGTGGAGTCATCATACTATGTACAGGACTGTATGTGGAGCCATCATACTATGTACAGGACTGTATGTGGAGCCATCATACTATGTACAGGACTGTATGTGGAGTCATCATACTATGTACAGGACTGTATGTGGAGCCATCATACTATGTACAGGGCTGTATGTGGAGCCATCATACTATGTACAGGACTGTATGGGGAGCCATCATACTATGTACAGGACTGTATGTGGAGCCATCATACTATGTACAGGGCTGTATGTGGAGCCATCATACTATGTACAGGACTGTATGTGGAGTCATCATACTATGTACAGGACTGTATGTGGAGTCATCATACTATGTACAGGGCTGTATGTGGAGCCATCATACTATGTGCAGGACTGTATGTGGAGCCATCATACTATGTGCAGGACTGTATGTGGAGCCATCATACTATGTACAGGGCTGTATGTGGAGCCATCATACTATGTACAGGACTGTATGTGGAGCCATCATACTATGTACAGGGCTGTATGTGGAGTCATCATACTATGTACAGGGCTGTATGTGGAGCCATCATACTATGTACAGGACTGTATGTGGAGCCATCATACTATGTACAGGACTGTATGTGGAGTCATCATACTATGTACAGGGCTGTATGTGGAGTCATCATACTATGTACAGGGCTGTATGTGGAGCCATCATACTATGTACAGGACTGTATGTGGAGCCATCATACTATGTACAGGACTGTATGTGGAGTCATCATACTATGTACAGGGCTGTATGTGGAGCCATCATACTATGTGCAGGACTGTATGTGGAGTCATCATACTATGTACAGGGCTGTATGTGGAGCCATCATACTATGTACAGGACTGTATGTGGAGCCATCATACTATGTACAGGACTGTATGTGGAGCCATCATACTATGTACAGGACTGTATGTGGAGCCATCATACTATGTACAGGGCTGTATGTGGAGCCATCATACTATGTACAGGGCTGTATGTGGAGCCATCATACTATGTACAGGGCTGTATGTGGAGCCATCATACTATGTACAGGGCTGTATGTGGAGCCATCATACTATGTACAGGTCTGTATGTGGAGCCATCATACTATGTACAGGACTGTATGTGGAGCCATCATACTATGTACAGGACTGTATGTGGAGCCATCATACTATGTACAGGGCTGTATGTGGAGCCATCATACTATGTACAGGGCTGTATGTGGAGCCATCATACTATGTACAGGACTGTATGTGGAGTCATCATACTATGTACAGGGCTGTATGTGGAGCCATCATACTATGTACAGGGCTGTATGTGGAGTCATCATACTATGTACAGGGCTGTATGTGGAGCCATCACACTATGTACAGGACTGTATGTGGAGTCATCATACTATGTACAGGACTGTATGTGGAGCCATCATACTATGTACAGGGCTGTATGTGGAGCCATCATACTATGTACAGGACTGTATGTGGAGCCATCATACTATGTACAGGACTGTATGTGGAGTCATCATACTATGTACAGGGCTGTATGTGGAGCCATCATACTATGTGCAGGGCTGTATGTGGGCTCATCATACTATGTACAGGACTGTATGTGGAGCCATCATACTATGTACAGGACTGTATGTGGAGTCATCATACTATGTGCAGGACTGTATGTGGAGCCATCATACTATGTACCGGACTATATGTGGAGTCATCATACTATGTACAGGGCTGTATGTGGAGCCATCATACTATGTGCAGGGCTGTATGTGGAGTCATCATACTATGTACAGGACTGTATGTGGAGCCATCATACTATGTGCAGGACTGTATGTGGAGCCATCATACTATGTGCAGGGCTGTATGTGGAGCCATCATACTATGTACAGGGCTGTATGTGGAGCCATCATACTATGTACAGGACTGTATGTGGAGTCATCATACTATGTACAGGGCTGTATGTGGAGCCATCATACTATGTACAGGGCTGTATGTGGAGCCATCATACTATGTGCAGGGCTGTATGTGGAGCCATCATACTATGTACAGGGCTGTATGTGGAGCCATCATACTATGTACAGGACTGTATGTGGAGTCATCATACTATGTACAGGACTGTATGTGGAGCCATCATACTATGTGCAGGGCTGTATGTGGGCTCATCATACTATGTACAGGACTGTATGTGGAGCCATCATACTATGTACAGGGCTGTATGTGGAGCCATCATACTATGTGCAGGGCTGTATGTGGGCTCATCATACTATGTACAGGACTGTATGTGGAGCCATCATACTATGTACAGGACTGTATGTGGAGTCATCATACTATGTGCAGGACTGTATGTGGAGCCATCATACTATGTGCAGGGCTGTATGTGGGCTCATCATACTATGTACAGGACTGTATGTGGAGCCATCATACTATGTACAGGGCTGTATGTGGAGTCATCATACTATGTACAGGGCTGTATGTGGAGCCATCATACTATGTACAGGACTGTATGTGGAGCCATCATACTATGTGCAGGGCTGTATGTGGAGTCATCATACTATGTACAGGGCTGTATGTGGAGCCATCATACTATGTACAGGACTGTATGTGGAGCCATCATACTATGTACAGGACTGTATGTGGAGCCATCATACTATGTACAGGGCTGTATGTGGAGCCATCATACTATGTACAGGGCTGTATGTGGAGCCATCATACTATGTACAGGACTGTATGTGGAGTCATCATACTATGTACAGGGCTGTATGTGGAGCCATCATACTATGTACAGGACTGTATGTGGAGCCATCATACTATGTGCAGGGCTGTATGTGGAGCCATCATACTATGTACAGGGCTGTATGTGGAGCCATCATACTATGTACAGGACTGTATGTGGAGTCATCATACTATGTACAGGACTGTATGTGGAGCCATCATACTATGTACAGGGTTGTATGTGGAGCCATCATACTATGTACAGGACTGTATGTGGAGTCATCATACTATGTACAGGACTGTATGTGGAGCCATCATACTATGTACAGGGCTGTATGTGGAGCCATCATACTATGTACAGGACTGTATGTGGAGCCATCATACTATGTACAGGACTGTATGTGGAGCCATCATACTATGTACAGGGCTGTATGTGGAGCCATCATACTATGTGCAGGACTGTATGTGGAGCCATCATACTATGTACAGGACTGTATGTGGAGCCATCATACTATGTACAGGGCTGTATGTGGAGCCATCATACTATGTACAGGACTGTATGTGGAGCCATCATACTATGTACAGGGCTGTATGTGGAGCCATCATACTATGTACAGGGCTGTATGTGGAGCCATCATACTATGTACAGGACTGTATGTAGAGCCATCATACTATGTACAGGGCTGTATGTGGAGTCATCATACTATGTGCAGGGCTGTATGTGGAGCCATCATACTATGTACAGGGCTGTATGTGGAGACATCATACTATGTACAGGACTGTATGTGGAGCCATCATACTATGTACAGGACTGTATGTGGAGCCATCATACTATGTACAGGACTGTATGTGGAGTCATCATACTATGTACAGGGCTGTATGTGGAGCCATCATACTATGTACAGGACTGTATGTGGAGACATCATACTATGTACAGGACTGTATGTGGGGCCATCATACTATGTACAGGACTGTATGTGGAGCCATCATACTTTGTACAGGACTGTATGTGGGGCCATCATACTATGTACAGGACTGTATGTGGAGTCATCATACTATGTACAGGGCTGTATGTGGAGGCATCTTACTATGTACAGGACTGTATGTGGAGCCATCATACTATGTACAGGACTGTATGTGGAGCCATCATACTATGTACAGGGCTGTATGTGGAGCCATCATACTATGTACAGGACTGTATGTGGAGCCATCATACTATGTACAGGGCTGTATGTGGAGCCATCATACTATGTACAGGACTGTATGTGGAGCCATCATACTATGTACAGGGCTGTATGTGGAGCCATCATACTATGTACAGGACTGTATGTGGAGCCATCATACTATGTACAGGACTGTATGTGGAGCCATCATACTATGTGCAGGGCTGTATGTGGGCTCATCATACTATGTACAGGACTGTATGTGGAGCCATCATACTATGTACAGGGCTGTATGTGGGCTCATCATACTATGTACAGGACTGTATGTGGAGCCATCATACTATGTACAGGACTGTATGTGGAGCCATCATACTATGTGCAGGGCTGTATGTGGGCTCATCATACTATGTACAGGACTGTATGTGGAGCCATCATACTATGTACAGGGCTGTATGTGGAGTCATCATACTATGTACAGGGCTGTATGTGGAGCCATCATACTATGTACAGGGCTGTATGTGGAGCCATCATACTGTGTACAGGGCTGTATGTGGGGCCATCATACTATGTACACGGCTGTATGTGGAGCCATCATACTATGTACAGGACTGTATGTGGAGCCATCATACTATGTACAGGGCTGTATGTGGAGCCATCATACTATGTACAGGGCTGTATGTGGAGCCATCATACTATGTACAGGACTGTATGTGGAGCCATCATACTATGTACAGGGCTGTATGTGGAGCCATCATACTATGTACAGGGCTGTATGTGGAGCCATCATACTATGTACAGGACTGTATGTGGAGCCATCATACTATGTACAGGGCTGTATGTGGAGCCATCATACTATGTACAGGACTGTATGTGGAGCCATCATACTATGTACAGGGCTGTATGTGGAGTCATCATACTATGTACAGGACTGTATGTGGAGTCATCATACTATGTACAGGGCTGTATGTGGAGTCATCATACTATGTACAGGGCTGTATGTGGAGCCATCATACTATGTACAGGGCTGTATGTGGGGCCATCATACTATGTACAGGACTGTATGTGGAGTCATCATACTATGTACAGGACTGTATGTGGAGCCATCATACTATGTACAGGACTGTATGTGGAGCCATCATACTATGTACAGGGCTGTATGTGGAGCAATCATACTATGTATAGGACTGTATGTGGAGTCATCATACTATGTACAGGGCTGTATGTGGAGCCATCATACTATGTACAGGGCTGTATGTGGAGTCATCATACTATGTACAGGGCTGTATGTGAAGTCATCATACTATGTACAGGGCTGTATGTGGAGTCATCATACTATGTACAGGGCTGTATGTGGAGCAATCATACTATGTACAGGACTGTATGTGAAGTCATCATACTATGTACAGGGCTGTATGTGGAGCCATCATACTATGTACAGGACTGTATGTGGAGCCATCATACTATGTACAGGACTGTATGTGGAGCCATCATACTATGTACAGGGCTGTATGTGGAGCCATCATACTATGTACAGGACTGTATGTGGAGCCATCATACTATGTACAGGACTGTATGTGGAGCCATCATACTATGTACAGGGCTGTATGTGGAGCCATCATACTATGTACAGGACTGTATGTGGAGCCATCATACTATGTGCAGGGCTGTATGTTTGGTCATCATACTATGTGCAGGGCTGTATGTGGAGTCATCATACTATGTACAGGGCTGTATGTGGAGCCATCATACTATGTACAGGACTGTATGTGGAGTCATCATACTATGTACAGGACTGTATGTGAAGTCATCATACTATGTACAGGGCTGTATGTGGAGCCATCATACTATGTACAGGACTGTATGTGGAGCCATCATACTATGTACAGGGCTGTATGTGGAGCCATCATACTATGTACAGGACTGTATGTGGAGCCATCATACTATGTACAGGACTGTATGTGGAGCCATCATACTATGTACAGGACTGTATGTGGAGTCATCATACTATGTACAGGGCTGTATGTGGAGCCATCATACTATGTACAGGGCTGTATGTGGAGCCATCATACTATGTACAGGACTGTATGTGGAGCCATCATACTATGTACAGGACTGTATGTGGAGCCATCATACTATGTACAGGACTGTATGTGGAGCCATCATACTATGTACAGGACTGTATGTGGAGTCATCATACTATGTACAGGGCTGTATGTGGAGTCATCATACTATGTACAGGACTGTATGTGGAGTCATCATACTATGTACAGGACTGTATGTGAAGTCATCATACTATGTACAGGGCTGTATGTGGAGCCATCATACTATGTACAGGACTGTATGTGGAGCCATCATACTATGTACAGGGCTGTATGTGGAGCCATCATACTATGTACAGGACTGTATGTGGAGCCATCATACTATGTACAGGACTGTATGTGGAGCCATCATACTATGTACAGGACTGTATGTGGAGTCATCATACTATGTACAGGGCTGTATGTGGAGCCATCATACTATGTACAGGGCTGTATGTGGAGCCATCATACTATGTACAGGACTGTATGTGGAGCCATCATACTATGTACAGGACTGTATGTGGAGCCATCATACTATGTACAGGACTGTATGTGGAGCCATCATACTATGTACAGGGCTGTATGTGGAGCCATCATACTATGTACAGGACTGTATGTGGAGTCATCATACTATGTACAGGGCTGTATGTGGAGTCATCATACTATGTGCAGGGCTGTATGTGGAGTCATCATACTATGTGCAGGGCTGTATGTGGAGCCATCATACTATGTACAGGGCTGTATGTGGAGCCATCATACTATGTACAGGACTGTATGTGGAGTCATCATACTATGTACAGGGCTGTATGTGGGCTCATCATACTATGTACAGGACTGTATGTGGAGCCATCATACTATGTACAGGACTGTATGTGGAGTCATCATACTATGTGCAGGACTGTATGTGGAGCCATCATACTATGTGCAGGGCTGTATGTGGAGCCATCATACTATGTGCAGGGCTGTATGTGGGCTCATCATACTATGTACAGGACTGTATGTGGAGCCATCATACTATGTACAGGGCTGTATGTGGAGTCATCATACTATGTACAGGGCTGTATGTGGAGCCATCATACTATGTACAGGACTGTATGTGGAGCCATCATACTATGTGCAGGGCTGTATGTGGAGTCATCATACTATGTACAGGGCTGTATGTGGAGCCATCATACTATGTACAGGACTGTATGTGGAGCCATCATACTATGTACAGGACTGTATGTGGAGCCATCATACTATGTACAGGGCTGTATGTGGAGCCATCATACTATGTACAGGGCTGTATGTGGAGCCATCATACTATGTACAGGACTGTATGTGGAGTCATCATACTATGTACAGGGCTGTATGTGGAGCCATCATACTATGTACAGGACTGTATGTGGAGCCATCATACTATGTGCAGGGCTGTATGTGGAGCCATCATACTATGTACAGGGCTGTATGTGGAGCCATCATACTATGTACAGGACTGTATGTGGAGTCATCATACTATGTACAGGACTGTATGTGGAGCCATCATACTATGTACAGGGTTGTATGTGGAGCCATCATACTATGTACAGGACTGTATGTGGAGTCATCATACTATGTACAGGACTGTATGTGGAGCCATCATACTATGTACAGGGCTGTATGTGGAGCCATCATACTATGTACAGGACTGTATGTGGAGCCATCATACTATGTACAGGACTGTATGTGGAGCCATCATACTATGTACAGGGCTGTATGTGGAGCCATCATACTATGTGCAGGACTGTATGTGGAGCCATCATACTATGTACAGGACTGTATGTGGAGCCATCATACTATGTACAGGGCTGTATGTGGAGCCATCATACTATGTACAGGACTGTATGTGGAGCCATCATACTATGTACAGGGCTGTATGTGGAGCCATCATACTATGTACAGGGCTGTATGTGGAGCCATCATACTATGTACAGGGCTGTATGTGGAGCCATCATACTATGTACAGGGCTGTATGTGGAGACATCATACTATGTACAGGGCTGTATGTGGAGCCATCATACTATGTACAGGACTGTATGTGGAGCCATCATACTATGTACAGGACTGTATGTGGAGTCATCATACTATGTACAGGGCTGTATGTGGAGCCATCATACTATGTACAGGACTGTATGTGGAGACATCATACTATGTACAGGACTGTATGTGGGGCCATCATACTATGTACAGGACTGTATGTGGAGCCATCATACTTTGTACAGGACTGTATGTGGGGCCATCATACTATGTACAGGACTGTATGTGGAGTCATCATACTATGTACAGGGCTGTATGTGGAGGCATCTTACTATGTACAGGACTGTATGTGGAGCCATCATACTATGTACAGGACTGTATGTGGAGCCATCATCCTATGTACAGGGCTGTATGTGGAGCCATCATACTATGTACAGGACTGTATGTGGAGCCATCATACTATGTACAGGGCTGTATGTGGAGCCATCATACTATGTACAGGACTGTATGTGGAGCCATCATACTATGTACAGGGCTGTATGTGGAGCCATCATACTATGTACAGGACTGTATGTGGAGCCATCATACTATGTACAGGGCTGTATGTGGAGCCATCATACTATGTACAGGACTGTATGTGGAGCCATCATACTATGTACAGGACTGTATGTGGAGTCATCATACTATGTACAGGGCTGTATGTGGAGCCATCATACTATGTACAGGGCTGTATGTGGAGCCATCATACTATGTACAGGACTGTATGTGGAGCCATCATACTATGTACAGGACTGTATGTGGAGCCATCATACTATGTACAGGGCTGTATGTGGAGCCATCATACTGTGTACAGGGCTGTATGTGGGGCCATCATACTATGTACACGGCTGTATGTGGAGCCATCATACTATGTACAGGACTGTATGTGGAGCCATCATACTGTGTACAGGGCTGTATGTGGGGCCATCATACTATGTACACGGCTGTATGTGGAGCCATCATACTATGTACAGGACTGTATGTGGAGCCATCATACTATGTACAGGGCTGTATGTGGAGCCATCATACTATGTACAGGGCTGTATGTGGGGCCATCATACTATGTACAGGACTGTATGTGGAGCCATCATACTATGTACAGGACTGTATGTGGAGCCATCATACTATGTACAGGACTGTATGTGGAGCCATCATACTATGTACAGGGCTGTATGTGGGGCCATCATACTATGTACAGGACTGTATGTGGAGCCATCATACTATGTACAGGGCTGTATGTGGAGCCATCATACTATGTACAGGGCTGTATGTGGGGCCATCATACTATGTACAGGACTGTATGTGGAGCCATCATACTATGTACAGGGCTGTATGTGGAGCAATCATACTATGTATAGGACTGTATGTGGAGTCATCATACTATGTACAGGGCTGTATGTGGAGCCATCATACTATGTACAGGGCTGTATGTGGAGTCATCATACTATGTACAGGGCTGTATGTGAAGTCATCATACTATGTACAGGGCTGTATGTGGAGTCATCACACTATGTACAGGGCTGTATGTGGAGCCATCATACTATGTACAGGACTGTATGTGGAGCCATCATACTATGTACAGGACTGTATGTGGAGCCATCATACTATGTACAGGGCTGTATGTGGAGCCATCATACTATGTACAGGACTGTATGTGGAGCCATCATACTATGTACAGGACTGTATGTGGAGCCATCATACTATGTACAGGGCTGTATGTGGAGCCATCATACTATGTACAGGACTGTATGTGGAGCCATCATACTATGTACAGGACTGTATGTGGAGCCATCATACTATGTACAGGACTGTATGTGGAGCCATCATACTATGTACAGGACTGTATGTGGAGCCATCATACTATGTGCAGGGCTGTATGTTTGGTCATCATACTATGTGCAGGGCTGTATGTGGAGTCATCATACTATGTACAGGGCTGTATGTGGAGCCATCATACTATGTACAGGACTGTATGTGGAGTCATCATACTATGTACAGGGCTGTATGTGGAGCCATCATACTATGTACAGGACTGTATGTGGAGCCATCATACTATGTACAGGGCTGTATGTGGAGCCATCATACTATGTACAGGGCTGTATGTGGAGCCATCATACTATGTACAGGGCTGTATGTGGAGCCATCATACTATGTACAGGACTGTATGTGGAGCCATCATACTATGTACAGGACTGTATGTGGAGCCATCATACTATGTACAGGACTGTATGTGGAGCCATCATACTATGTACAGGACTGTATGTGGAGCCATCATACTATGTACAGGACTGTATGTGGAGCCATCATACTATGTACAGGGCTGTATGTGGAGCCATCATACTATGTACAGGGCTGTATGTGGAGTCATCATACTATGTACAGGGCTGTATGTGGAGCCATCATACTATGTACAGGACTGTATGTGGAGCCATCATACTATGTACAGGACTGTATGTGGAGCCATCATACTATGTACAGGACTGTATGTGGAGCCATCATACTATGTACAGGACTGTATGTGGAGCCATCATACTATGTACAGGACTGTATGTGGAGCCATCATACTATGTACAGGACTGTATGTGGAGCCATCATACTATGTACAGGACTGTATGTGGAGTCATCATACTATGTACAGGACTGTATGTGGAGTCATCATACTATGTACAGGACTGTATGTGGAGTCATCATACTATGTACAGGGCTGTATGTGAAGTCATCATACTATGTACAGGGCTGTATGTTTGGTCATCATACTATGTGCAGGGCTGTATGTGGAGTCATCATACTATGTACAGGGCTGTATGTGGAGCCATCATACTATGTACAGGACTGTATGTGGAGTCATCATACTATGTACAGGGCTGTATGTGGAGCCATCATACTATGTACAGGACTGTATGTGGAGCCATCATACTATGTACAGGGCTGTATGTGGAGCCATCATACTATGTACAGGACTGTATGTGGAGCCATCATACTATGTACAGGACTGTATGTGGAGCCATCATACTATGTACAGGACTGTATGTGGAGTCATCATACTATGTACAGGGCTGTATGTGGAGCCATCATACTATGTACAGGGCTGTATGTGGAGCCATCATACTATGTACAGGACTGTATGTGGAGCCATCATACTATGTACAGGACTGTATGTGGAGCCATCATACTATGTACAGGACTGTATGTGGAGCCATCATACTATGTACAGGGCTGTATGTGGAGTCATCATACTATGTACAGGACTGTATGTGGAGTCATCATACTATGTACAGGACTGTATGTGGAGTCATCATACTATGTACAGGGCTGTATGTGAAGTCATCATACTATGTACAGGGCTGTATGTGGAGTCATCATACTATGTACAGGACTGTATGTGGAGCCATCATACTATGTACAGGACTGTATGTGGAGTCATCATACTATGTACAGGGCTGTATGTGGAGTCATCATACTATGTACAGGGCTGTATGTGAAGTCATCATACTATGTACAGGGCTGTATGTGAAGTCATCATACTATGTACAGGACTGTATGTGGAGCCATCATACTATGTACAGGGCTGTATGTGGAGTCATCATACTATGTACAGGACTGTATGTGGAGCCATCATACTATGTACAGGACTGTATGTGGAGCCATCATACTATGTACAGGGCTGTATGTGGAGTCATCATACTATGTACAGGACTGTATGTGGAGTCATCATACTATGTGCAGGGCTGTATGTGGAGCCATCATACTATGTACAGGACTGTATGTGGAGTCATCATACTATGTACAGGACTGTATGTGGAGTCATCATACTATGTACAGGACTGTATGTGGAGTCATCATACTATGTACAGGGCTGTATGTGAAGTCATCATACTATGTACAGGGCTGTATGTGGAGTCATCATACTATGTACAGGACTGTATGTGGAGCCATCATACTATGTACAGGACTGTATGTGGAGTCATCATACTATGTACAGGACTGTATGTGGAGCCATCATACTATGTACAGGACTGTATGTGGAGTCATCATACTATGTACAGGACTGTATGTGGAGTCATCATACTATGTACAGGGCTGTATGTGAAGTCATCATACTATGTACAGGGCTGTATGTGGAGTCATCATACTATGTACAGGGCTGTATGTGAAGTCATCATACTATGTACAGGGCTGTATGTGAAGTCATCATACTATGTACAGGGCTGTATGTGGAGCCATCATACTATGTACAGGGCTGTATGTGGAGTCATCATACTATGTACAGGGCTGTATGTGAAGTCATCATACTATGTACAGGGCTGTATGTGAAGTCATCATACTATGTACAGGACTGTATGTGGAGCCATCATACTATGTACAGGACTGTATGTGGAGCCATCATACTATGTACAGGGCTGTATGTGGAGTCATCATACTATGTACAGGACTGTATGTGGAGTCATCATACTATGTGCAGGGCTGTATGTGGAGTCATCATACTATGTACAGGGCTGTATGTGGAGCCATCATACTATGTACAGGGCTGTATGTGGAGTCATCATACTATGTACAGGGCTGTATGTGGAGTCATCATACTATGTACAGGGCTGTATGTGGAGCCATCATACTATGTACAGGGCTGTATGTGGAGTCATCATACTATGTACAGGGCTGTATGTGGAGTCATCATACTATGTACAGGGCTGTATGTGGAGTCATCATACTATGTGCAGGGCTGTATGTGGAGTCATCATACTATGTACAGGGCTGTATGTGGAGCCATCATACTATGTACAGGACTGTATGTGGAGCCATCATACTATGTACAGGGCTGTATGTGGAGTCATCATACTATGTACAGGGCTGTATGTGGAGCCATCATACTATGTACAGGGCTGTATGTGGAGTCATCATACTATGTACAGGGCTGTATGTGGAGTCATCATACTATGTACAGGGCTGTATGTGGAGCCATCATACTATGTACTGGACTGTATGTGGAGCCATCATACTATGTACAGGGCTGTATGTGGAGTCATCATACTATGTACAGGGCTGTATGTGGAGCCATCATACTATGTACAGGGCTGTATGTGGAGCCATCATACTATGTACAGGACTGTATGTGGAGCCATCATACTATGTACAGGGCTGTATGTGGAGCCATCATACTATGTACAGGACTGTATGTGGAGTCATCATACTATGTGCAGGGCTGTATGTGGAGTCATCATACTATGTACAGGACTGTATGTGGAGCCATCATACTATGTACAGGACTGTATGTGGAGTCATCATACTATGTGCAGGGCTGTATGTGGAGTCATCATACTATGTGCAGGACTGTATGTGGAGCCATCATACTATGTACAGGGCTGTATGTGGAGTCATCATACTATGTACAGGGCTGTATGTGGAGTCATCATACTATGTACAGGGCTGTATGTGGAGCCATCATACTATGTACAGGACTGTATGTGGAGCCATCATACTATGTACAGTTCTGTATGTGGAGTCATCATACTATGTGCAGGGCTGTATGTGGAGCCATCATACTATGTACAGGGCTGTATGTGGAGTCATCATACTATGTACAGGGCTGTATGTGGAGTCATCATACTATGTACAGGGCTGTATGTGGAGCCATCATACTATGTACAGGACTGTATGTGGAGCCATCATACTATGTGCAGGGCTGTATGTGGAGCCATCATACTATGTACAGGGCTGTATGTGGAGTCATCATACTATGTACAGGGCTGTATGTGGAGTCATCATACTATGTACAGGGCTGTATGTGGAGCCATCATACTATGTACAGGACTGTATGTGGAGCCATCATACTATGTACAGTTCTGTATGTGGAGTCATCATACTATGTACAGGGCTGTATGTGGAGCCATCATACTATGTACAGGGCTGTATGTGGAGCCATCATACTATGTACAGGGCTGTATGTGGAGCCATCATACTATGTGCAGGACTGTATGTGGAGCCATCATACTATGTACAGGGCTGTATGTGGAGCCATCACACTATGTACAGGACTGTATGTGGAGTCATCATACTATGTACAGGACTGTATGTGGAGTCATCATACTATGTACAGGACTGTATGTGGAGCCATCATACTATGTACAGGACTGTATGTGGAGCCATCATACTATGTACAGGTCTGTATGTGGAGTCATCATACTATGTACAGGACTGTATGTGGAGCCATCATACTATGTACAGGGCTGTATGTGGAGTCATCATACTATGTACAGGGCTGTATGTGGAGTCATCATACTATGTACAGGACTGTATGTGGAGTCATCATACTATGTACAGGACTGTATGTGGAGTCATCATACTATGTACAGGACTGTATGTGGAGTCATCATACTATGTACAGGACTGTATGTCGAGTCATCATACTATGTACAGGACTGTATGTGGAGTCATCATACTATGTACAGGACTGTATGTGGAGTCATCATACTATGTACAGGGCTGTATGTGGAGTCATCATACTATGTATAGGACTGTATGTGGAGTCATCATACTATGTACAGGACTGTATGTGGAGTCATCATACTATGTACAGGGCTGTATGTGGAGTCATCATACTATGTACAGGGCTGTATGTGGAGCCATCATACTATGTACAGGGCTGTATGTGGAGCCATCATACTATGTAAAGGGCTGTATGTGGAGCCATCATACTATGTACAGGGCTGTATGTGGAGTCATCATACTATGTACAGGGCTGTATGTGGAGCCATCATACTATGTACAGGGCTGTATGTGGAGCCATCATACTATGTACAGGGCTGTATGTGGAGCCATCATACTATGTGCAGGACTGTATGTGGGGCCATCATACTATGTACAGGACTGTATGTGGAGCCATCATACTATGTACAGGACTGTATGTGGAGTCATCATACTATGTACAGGGCTGTATGTGGAGTCATCATACTATGTACAGGGCTGTATGTGGAGCCATCATACTATGTACAGGGCTGTATGTGGAGCCATCATACTATGTACAGGGCTGTATGTGGAGCCATCATACTATGTGCAGGACTGTATGTGGGGCCATCATACTATGTACAGGGCTGTATGTGGAGTCATCATACTATGTACAGGGCTGTATGTGGAGTCATCATACTATGTACAGGGCTGTATGTGGAGTCATCATACTATGTACAGGACTGTATGTGGAGCCATCATACTATGTACAGGACTGTATGTGGAGTCATCATACTATGTACAGGGCTGTATGTGGAGTCATCATGCTATGTACAGGGATGTATGTGGAGCCATCATACTATGTACAGGGCTGTATGTGGAGCCATCATACTATGTACAGGGCTGTATGTGGAGTCATCATACTATGTACAGGACTGTATGTGGGGCCATCATACTATGTACAGGACTGTATGTGGAGCCATCATACTATGTACAGGACTGTATGTGGAGTCATCATACTATGTACAGGACTGTATGTGGAGTCATCATACTATGTACAGGACTGTATGTGGAGTCATCATACTATGTACAGGGCTGTATGTGGAGTCATCATACTATGTACAGGACTGTATGTGGAGTCATCACACTATGTACAGTACTGTATGTGGAGTCATCATACTATGTACAGGACTGTATGTGGAGTCATCATACTATGTACAGGACTGTATGTGGGGCCATCATACTATGTACAGGACTGTATGTGGAGCCATCATACTATGTACAGGACTGTATGTGGAGCCATCATACTATGTACAGGACTGTATGTGGAGTCATCATACTATGTACAGGACTGTATGTGGAGTCATCATACTATGTGCAGGACTGTATGTGGAGCCATCACACTATGTACAGGACTGTATGTGGAGCCATCGTACTATGTACAGGACTGTATGTGGAGCCATCATACTATGTACAGGACTGTATGTGGAGCCATCATACTATGTACAGGACTGTATGTGGAGTCATCATACTATGTACAGGGCTGTATGTGGAGCCATCATACTATGTACAGGACTGTATGTGGAGCCATCATACTATGTACAGGGCTGTATGTGGAGCCATCATACTATGTACAGGGTTGTATGTGGAGCCATCATACTATGTACAGGGCTGTATGTGGAGCCATCATACTATGTACAGGACTGTATGTGGAGCCATCATACTATGTACAGGACTGTATGTGGAGTCATCATACTATGTACAGGGCTGTATGTGGAGCCATCATACTATGTACAGGACTGTATGTGGAGCCATCATACTATGTACAGGGCTGTATGTGGAGCCATCATACTATGTACAGGGTTGTATGTGGAGCCATCATACTATGTACAGGGCTGTATGTGGAGCCATCATACTATGTGCAGGGCTGTATGTGGAGCCATCATACTATGTACAGGGCTGTATGTGGAGCCATCATACTATGTACAGGACTGTATGTGGAGCCATCATACTATGTACAGGGCTGTATGTGGAGCCATCATACTATGTACAGGACTGTATGTGGAGCCATCATACTATGTACAGGACTGTATGTGGAGCCATCATACTATGTACAGGGCTGTATGTGGAGCCATCATACTATGTACAGGGCTGTATGTGGAGCCATCATACTATGTACAGGACTGTATGTGGAGTCATCATACTATGTACAGGACTGTATGTGGAGCCATCATACTATGTACAGGACTGTATGTGGAGCCATCATACTATGTACAGGGCTGTATGTGGAGCCATCATACTATGTACAGGGTTGTATGTGGAGCCATCATACTATGTACAGGGCTGTATGTCGAGTCATCATACTATGTACAGGGCTGTATGTGGAGCCATCATACTATGTACAGGACTGTATGTGGAGCCATCATACTATGTACAGGGCTGTATGTGGAGTCATCATACTATGTACAGGGCTGTATGTGGAGCCATCATACTATGTACAGGACTGTATGTGGAGCCATCATACTATGTACATGGCTGTATGTGGAGTCATCATACTATGTACAGGGCTGTATGTGGAGCCATCATACTATGTACAGGACTGTATGTGGAGCCATCATACTATGTACAGGACTGTATGTGGAGCCATCATACTATGTACAGGGCTGTATGTGGAGCCATCATACTATGTACAGGACTGTATGTGGAGCCATCATACTATGTACATGGCTGTATGTGGAGTCATCATACTATGTACAGGGCTGTATGTGGAGCCATCATACTATGTACAGGACTGTATGTGGAGCCATCATACTATGTACAGGGCTGTATGTGGAGCAATCATACTATGTACAGGGCTGTATGTGGAGTCATCATACTATGTACAGGGCTGTATGTGGAGCCATCGTACTATGTACAGGACTGTATGTGGAGTCATCATACTATGTGCAGGACTGTATGTGGAGCCATCACACTATGTACAGGACTGTATGTGGAGCCATCGTACTATGTACAGGACTGTATGTGGAGCCATCATACTATGTACAGGACTGTATGTGGAGCCATCATACTATGTACAGGGCTGTATGTGGAGTCATCATACTATGTACAGGGCTGTATGTGGAGCCATCATACTATGTACAGGACTGTATGTGGAGCCATCATACTATGTACAGGGCTGTATGTGGAGCCATCATACTATGTACAGGGTTGTATGTGGAGCCATCATACTATGTACAGGGCTGTATGTGGAGCCATCATACTATGTACAGGACTGTATGTGGAGCCATCATACTATGTACAGGACTGTATGTGGAGTCATCATACTATGTACAGGGCTGTATGTGGAGCCATCATACTATGTACAGGACTGTATGTGGAGCCATCATACTATGTACAGGGCTGTATGTGGAGCCATCATACTATGTACAGGGTTGTATGTGGAGCCATCATACTATGTACAGGGCTGTATGTGGAGCCATCATACTATGTGCAGGGCTGTATGTGGAGCCATCATACTATGTACAGGGCTGTATGTGGAGCCATCATACTATGTACAGGACTGTATGTGGAGCCATCATACTATGTACAGGGCTGTATGTGGAGCCATCATACTATGTACAGGACTGTATGTGGAGCCATCATACTATGTACAGGACTGTATGTGGAGCCATCATACTATGTACAGGGCTGTATGTGGAGCCATCATACTATGTACAGGGCTGTATGTGGAGCCATCATACTATGTACAGGACTGTATGTGGAGCCATCATACTATGTACAGGGCTGTATGTGGAGCAATCATACTATGTACAGGGCTGTATGTGGAGCCATCATACTATGTACAGGACTGTATGTGGAGTCATCATACTATGTACAGGGCTGTATGTGGAGCCATCATACTATGTACAGGACTGTATGTGGAGCCATCATACTATGTACAGGACTGTATGTGGAGCCATCATACTATGTACAGGGCTGTATGTGGAGCAATTATACTATGTGCAGGACTGTATGTGGAGCCATCACACTATGTACAGGACTGTATGTGGAGCCATCGTACTATGTACAGGACTGTATGTGGAGCCATCATACTATGTACAGGGCTGTATGTGGAGCAATCATACTATGTACAGGGCTGTATGTGGAGTCATCATACTATGTACAGGGCTGTATGTGGAGTCATCATACTATGTACAGGACTGTATGTGAAGTCATCATACTATGTACAGGACTGTATGTGGAGTCATCATACTATGTACAGGACTGTATGTGGAGTCATCATACTATGTACAGGACTGTATGTGGAGTCATCATACTATGTACAGGGCTGTATGTGGAGTCATCATACTATGTACAGGACTGTATGTGAAGTCATCATACTATGTACAGGACTGTATGTGAAGTCATCATACTATGTACAGGGCTGTATGTGGAGCAATCATACTATGTACAGGGCTGTATGTGGAGTCATCATACTATGTACAGGACTGTATGTGAAGTCATCATACTATGTACAGGACTGTATGTGAAGTCATCATACTATGTACAGGACTGTATGTGGAGCAATCATACTATGTACAGGGCTGTATGTGGAGTCATCATACTATGTACAGGACTGTATGTGAAGTCATCATACTATGTACAGGACTGTATGTGAAGTCATCATACTATGTACAGGACTGTATGTGGAGCAATCATACTATGTACAGGGCTGTATGTGGAGTCATCATACTATGTACAGGACTGTATGTGGAGTCATCATACTATGTACAGGGCTGTATGTGGAGCAATCATACTATGTACAGGGCTGTATGTGGAGTCATCATACTATGTACAGGACTGTATGTGAAGTCATCATACTATGTACAGGACTGTATGTGGAGTCATCATACTATGTACAGGACTGTATGTGAAGTCATCATACTATGTACAGGGCTGTATGTGGAGTCATCATACTATGTACAGGACTGTATGTGGAGCAATCATACTATGTACAGGGCTGTATGTGGAGTCATCATACTATGTACAGGACTGTATGTGAAGTCATCATACTATGTACAGGACTGTATGTGAAGTCATCATACTATGTACAGGGCTGTATGTGGAGTCATCATACTATGTACAGGACTGTATGTGAAGTCATCATACTATGTACAGGACTGTATGTGAAGTCATCATACTATGTACAGGACTGTATGTGAAGTCATCATACTATGTACAGGGCTGTATGTGAAGTCATCATACTATGTACAGGACTGTATGTGAAGTCATCATACTATGTACAGGACTGTATGTGAAGTCATCATACTATGTACAGGGCTGTATGTGGAGTCATCATACTATGTACAGGACTGTATGTGAAGTCATCATACTATGTACAGGACTGTATGTGAAGTCATCATACTATGTACAGGACTGTATGTGGAGCAATCATACTATGTACAGGGCTGTATGTGGAGTCATCATACTATGTACAGGACTGTATGTGAAGTCATCATACTATGTACAGGACTGTATGTGAAGTCATCATACTATGTACAGGACTGTATGTGAAGTCATCATACTATGTACAGGGCTGTATGTGGAGTCATCATACTATGTACAGGACTGTATGTGAAGTCATCATACTATGTACAGGACTGTATGTGAAGTCATCATACTATGTACAGGACTGTATGTGGAGCAATCATACTATGTACAGGGCTGTATGTGGAGTCATCATACTATGTACAGGACTGTATGTGAAGTCATCATACTATGTACAGGACTGTATGTGAAGTCATCATACTATGTACAGGACTGTATGTGGAGTCATCATACTATGTACAGGGCTGTATGTGGAGCAATCATACTATGTACAGGGCTGTATGTGGAGTCATCATACTATGTACAGGACTGTATGTGGAGCAATCATACTATGTACAGGGCTGTATGTGGAGTCATCATACTATGTACAGGACTGTATGTGAAGTCATCATACTATGTACAGGACTGTATGTGAAGTCATCATACTATGTACAGGACTGTATGTGGAGCAATCATACTATGTACAGGGCTGTATGTGGAGTCATCATACTATGTACAGGACTGTATGTGGAGCCATCATACTATGTACAGGACTGTATGTGAAGTCATCATACTATGTACAGGACTGTATGTGAAGTCATCATACTATGTACAGGGCTGTATGTGGAGCAATCATACTATGTACAGGGCTGTATGTGGAGTCATCATACTATGTACAGGACTGTATGTGAAGTCATCATACTATGTACAGGACTGTATGTGAAGTCATCATACTATGTACAGGGCTGTATGTGGAGTCATCATACTATGTACAGGGCTGTATGTGGAGTCATCATACTATGTACAGGGCTGTATGTGGAGCCATCATACTATGTACAGGACTGTATGTGGAGTCATCATACTATGTACAGGACTGTATGTGGAGCCATCATACTATGTACAGGACTGTATGTGGAGTCATCATACTATGTACAGGGCTGTATGTGGAGTCATCATACTATGTACAGGGCTGTATGTGGAGCCATCATACTATGTACAGGACTGTATGTGGAGTCATCATACTATGTACAGGACTGTATGTGAAGTCATCATACTATGTACAGGACTGTATGTGAAGTCATCATACTATGTACAGGGCTGTATGTGGAGCAATCATACTATGTACAGGGCTGTATGTGGAGTCATCATACTATGTACAGGACTGTATGTGAAGTCATCATACTATGTACAGGACTGTATGTGAAGTCATCATACTATGTACAGGGCTGTATGTGGAGTCATCATACTATGTACAGGACTGTATGTGGAGTCATCATACTATGTACAGGGCTGTATGTGGAGTCATCATACTATGTACAGGGCTGTATGTGGAGCCATCATACTATGTACAGGACTGTATGTGGAGTCATCATACTATGTACAGGGCTGTATGTGGAGCCATCATACTATGTACAGGACTGTATGTGGAGTCATCATACTATGTACAGGGCTGTATGTGGAGCCATCATACTATGTACAGGACTGTATGTGGAGCCATCATACTATGTACAGGGCTGTATGTGGAGCCATCATACTATGTACAGGGCTGTATGTGGAGCCATCATACTATGTACAGGACTGTATGTGGAGTCATCATACTATGTACAGGACTGTATGTGGAGTCATCATACTATGTATAGGGCTGTATGTGGAGCCATCATACTATGTGCAGGACTGTATGTGGAGCCATCATACTATGTACAGGGCTGTATGTGGAGCCATCATACTATGTGCAGGACTGTATGTGGAGCCATCATACTATGTACAGGGCTGTATGTGGAGCCATCATACTATGTACAGGGCTGTATGTGGAGCCATCATACTATGTACAGGGCTGTATGTGGAGCCATCATACTATGTACAGGACTGTATGTGGAGCCATCATACTATGTACAGGACTGTATGTGGAGCCATCATACTATGTACAGGGCTGTATGTGGAGCCATGATACTATGTACAGGACTGTATGTGGAGCCATCATACTATGTACAGGGCTGTATGTGGAGCCATCATACTATGTACAGGGCTGTATGTGGAGCCATCATACTATGTACAGGGCTGTATGTGGAGCCATCATACTATGTACAGGGCTGTATGTGGAGCCATCATACTATGTACAGGACTGTATGTGGAGTCATCATACTATGTACAGGACTGTATGTGGAGTCATCATACTATGTACAGGACTGTATGTGAAGTCATCATACTATGTACAGGGCTGTATGTGGAGCCATGATACTATGTACAGGACTGTATGTGGAGCCATCATACTATGTACAGGGCTGTATGTGGAGCCATCATACTATGTACAGGGCTGTATGTGGAGCCATCATACTATGTACAGGGCTGTATGTGGAGCCATCATACTATGTACAGGGCTGTATGTGGAGCCATCATACTATGTGCAGGACTGTATGTGGAGCCATCATACTATGTACAGAACTGTATGTGGAGCCATCATACTATGTACAGGACTGTATGTGGAGTCATCATACTATGTACAGGACTGTATGTGGAGTCATCATACTATGTACAGGGCTGTATGTGGAGTCATCATACTATGTACAGGACTGTATGTGGAGCCATCATACTATGTACAGGACTGTATGTGGAGTCATCATACTATGTACAGGACTGTATGTGGAGCCATCATACTATGTACAGGACTGTATGTGGAGTCATCATACTATGTACAGGACTGTATGTGGAGTCATCATACTATGTATAGGGCTGTATGTGGAGCCATCATACTATGTGCAGGACTGTATGTGGAGCCATCATACTATGTACAGGGCTGTATGTGGAGCCATCATACTATGTGCAGGACTGTATGTGGAGCCATCATACTATGTACAGGGCTGTATGTGGAGCCATCATACTATGTACAGGGCTGTATGTGGAGCCATCATACTATGTACAGGGCTGTATGTGGAGCCATCATACTATGTACAGGACTGTATGTGGAGCCATCATACTATGTACAGGACTGTATGTGGAGCCATCATACTATGTACAGGGCTGTATGTGGAGCCATGATACTATGTACAGGACTGTATGTGGAGCCATCATACTATGTACAGGGCTGTATGTGGAGCCATCATACTATGTACAGTGCTGTATGTGGAGCCATCATACTATGTACAGGGCTGTATGTGGAGCCATCATACTATGTACAGGGCTGTATGTGGAGCCATCATACTATGTGCAGGACTGTATGTGGAGCCATCATACTATGTGCAGAACTGTATGTGGAGCCATCATACTATGTACAGGACTGTATGTGGAGTCATCATACTATGTACAGGACTGTATGTGGAGTCATCATACTATGTACAGGGCTGTATGTGGAGTCATCATACTATGTACAGGACTGTATGTGGAGCCATCATACTATGTACAGGACTGTATGTGGAGTCATCATACTATGTACAGGACTGTATGTGAAGTCATCATACTATGTACAGAACTGTATGTGGAGCCATCATACTATGTACAGGACTGTATGTGGAGTCATCATACTATGTACAGGGCTGTATGTGGAGTCATCATACTATGTACAGGGCTGTATGTGGAGCCATCATACTATGTACAGGGCTGTATGTGGAGCCATCATACTATGTACAGGGCTGTATGTGGAGTCATCATACTATGTGCAGGACTGTATGTGGAGCCATCATACTATGTACAGGGCTGTATGTGGAGCCATCATACTATGTACAGGGCTGTATGTGGAGTCATCATACTATGTACAGGGCTGTATTTGGAGTCATCATACTATGTACAGGGCTGTATGTGGAGCCATCATACTATGTACAGGGCTGTTTGTGGAGCCATCATACTATGTACAGGGCTGTATGTGGAGTCATCATACTATGTGCAGGACTGTATGTGGAGCAATCATACTATGTACAGGGCTGTATGTGGAGCCATCATACTATGTACAGGACTGTATGTGGAGTCATCATACTATGTACAGGGCTGTATGTGGAGTCATCATACTATGTACAGGGCTGTATGTGGAGCCATCATACTATGTACAGGGCTGTATGTGGAGTCATCATACTATGTACAGGGCTGTATGTGGAGCCATCATACTATGTACAGAACTGTATGTGGAGCCATCATACTATGTACAGGACTGTATGTGGAGTCATCATACTATGTACAGGGCTGTATGTGGAGTCATCATACTATGTACAGGGCTGTATGTGGAGCCATCATACTATGTACAGGGCTGTATGTGGAGCCATCATACTATGTACAGGGCTGTATGTGGAGTCATCATACTATGTGCAGGACTGTATGTGGAGCCATCATACTATGTACAGGGCTGTATGTGGAGCCATCATACTATGTACAGGGCTGTATGTGGAGTCATCATACTATGTACAGGGCTGTATGTGGAGCCATCATACTATGTACAGGGCTGTATGTGGAGCCATCATACTATGTACAGGGCTGTATGTGGAGCCATCATACTATGTACAGGACTGTATGTGGAGTCATCATACTATGTACAGGGCTGTATGTGGAGCCATCATACTATGTACAGGACTGTATGTGGAGCCATCATACTATGTACAGGGCTGTATGTGGAGCCATCATACTATGTACAGGACTGTATGTGGAGCCATCATACTATGTACAGGACTGTATGTGGAGTCATCATACTATGTACAGGGCTGTATGTGGAGCAATTATACTATGTGCAGGACTGTATGTGGAGCCATCATACTATGTACAGGGCTGTATGTGGAGCCATCATACTATGTACAGGGCTGTATGTGGAGCCATCATACTATGTACAGGACTGTATGTGGAGCCATCATACTATGTACAGGACTGTATGTGGAGCCATCATACTATGTACAGGACTGTATGTGGAGCCATCATACTATGTACAGGGCTGTATGTGGAGCCATCATACTATGTACAGGGTTGTATGTGGAGCCATCATACTATGTACAGGGCTTTATGTGGAGCCATCATACTATGTGCAGGACTGTATGTGGAGCCATCATACTATGTACAGGGCTGTATGTGGAGCCATCATACTATGTACAGGGCTGTATGTGGAGCCATCATACTATGTACAGGGCTGTATGTGGAGCCATCATACTATGTACAGGACTGTATGTGGAGCCATCATACTATGTACAGGGCTGTATGTGGAGCCATCATACTATGTACAGGGTTGTATGTGGAGCCATCATACTATGTACAGGGCTGTATGTGGAGCCATCATACTATGTGCAGGGCTGTATGTGGAGCCATCATACTATGTACAGGGCTGTATGTGAAGCCATCATACTATGTACAGGGCTGTATGTGGAGCCATCATACTATGTACAGGGCTGTATGTGGAGCCATCATACTATGTACAGGGTTGTATGTGGAGCCATCATACTATGTACAGGGCTGTATGTGGAGTCATCATACTATGTGCAGGACTGTATGTGGAGCCATCATACTATGTACAGGGCTGTATGTGGAGCCATCATACTATGTACAGGGCTGTATGTGGAGTCATCATACTATGTACAGGGCTGTATGTGGAGTCATCATACTATGTACAGGGCTGTATGTGGAGCCATCATACTATGTACAGGGCTGTATGTGGAGCCATCATACTATGTACAGGGCTGTATGTGGAGTCATCATACTATGTGCAGGACTGTATGTGGAGCAATCATACTATGTACAGGGCTGTATGTGGAGCCATCATACTATGTACAGGACTGTATGTGGAGTCATCATACTATGTACAGGGCTGTATGTGGAGTCATCATACTATGTACAGGGCTGTATGTGGAGCCATCATACTATGTACAGGGCTGTATGTGGAGTCATCATACTATGTACAGGGCTGTATGTGGAGCCATCATACTATGTACAGAACTGTATGTGGAGCCATCATACTATGTACAGGACTGTATGTGGAGTCATCATACTATGTACAGGGCTGTATGTGGAGTCATCATACTATGTACAGGGCTGTATGTGGAGCCATCATACTATGTACAGGGCTGTATGTGGAGCCATCATACTATGTACAGGGCTGTATGTGGAGTCATCATACTATGTGCAGGACTGTATGTGGAGCCATCATACTATGTACAGGGCTGTATGTGGAGCCATCATACTATGTACAGGGCTGTATGTGGAGTCATCATACTATGTACAGGGCTGTATGTGGAGTCATCATACTATGTACAGGGCTGTATGTGGAGCCATCATACTATGTACAGGGCTGTATGTGGAGCCATCATACTATGTACAGGGCTGTATGTGGAGTCATCATACTATGTGCAGGACTGTATGTGGAGCAATCATACTATGTACAGGGCTGTATGTGGAGTCATCATACTATGTGCAGGACTGTATGTGGAGCAATCATACTATGTACAGGGCTGTATGTGGAGCCATCATACTATGTACAGGACTGTATGTGGAGTCATCATACTATGTACAGGGCTGTATGTGGAGTCATCATACTATGTACAGGGCTGTATGTGGAGCCATCATACTATGTACAGGGCTGTATGTGGAGTCATCATACTATGTACAGGGCTGTATGTGGAGCCATCATACTATGTACAGAACTGTATGTGGAGCCATCATACTATGTACAGGACTGTATGTGGAGTCATCATACTATGTACAGAACTGTATGTGGAGCCATCATACTATGTACAGGACTGTATGTGGAGCCATCATACTATGTACAGGACTGTATGTGGAGTCATCATACTATGTACAGGGCTGTATGTGGAGTCATCATACTATGTACAGGGCTGTATGTGGAGCCATCATACTATGTACAGGGCTGTATGTGGAGCCATCATACTATGTACAGGGCTGTATGTGGTGGAGTCATCATACTATGTGCAGGACTGTATGTGGAGCCATCATACTATGTACAGGGCTGTATGTGGAGCCATCATACTATGTACAGGGCTGTATGTGGAGTCATCATACTATGTACAGGGCTGTATGTGGAGTCATCATACTATGTACAGGGCTGTATGTGGAGCCATCATACTATGTACAGGGCTGTATGTGGAGCCATCATACTATGTACAGGGCTGTATGTGGAGTCATCATACTATGTGCAGGACTGTATGTGGAGCAATCATACTATGTACAGGGCTGTATGTGGAGCCATCATACTATGTACAGGGCTGTATGTGGAGCCATCATACTATGTACAGGACTGTATGTGGAGTCATCATACTATGTACAGGGCTGTATGTGGAGTCATCATACTATGTGCAGGACTGTATGTGGAGCAATCATACTATGTACAGGGCTGTATGTGGAGCCATCATACTATGTACAGGGCTGTATGTGGAGCCATCATACTATGTACAGGACTGTATGTGGGGCCATCATACTATGTACAGGGCTGTATGTGGAGTCATCATACTATGTACAGGGCTGTATGTGGAGCCATCATACTATGTACAGGACTGTATGTGGAGTCATCATACTATGTACAGGGCTGTATGTGGAGTCATCATACTATGTACAGGGCTGTATGTGGAGCCATCATACTATGTACAGGGCTGTATGTGGAGTCATCATACTATGTACAGGGCTGTATGTGGAGCCATCATACTATGTACAGAACTGTATGTGGAGCCATCATACTATGTACAGGACTGTATGTGGAGTCATCATACTATGTACAGGGCTGTATGTGGAGTCATCATACTATGTACAGGGCTGTATGTGGAGCCATCATACTATGTACAGGGCTGTATGTGGAGCCATCATACTATGTACAGGGCTGTATGTGGAGTCATCATACTATGTGCAGGACTGTATGTGGAGCCATCATACTATGTACAGGGCTGTATGTGGAGCCATCATACTATGTACAGGGCTGTATGTGGAGTCATCATACTATGTACAGGGCTGTATGTGGAGCCATCATACTATGTACAGGGCTGTATGTGGAGCCATCATACTATGTACAGGGCTGTATGTGGAGCCATCATACTATGTACAGGGCTGTATGTGGAGCCATCATACTATGTACAGGACTGTATGTGGAGTCATCATACTATGTACAGGGCTGTATGTGGAGTCATCATACTATGTACAGGGCTGTATGTGGAGTCATCATACTATGTACAGGGCTGTATGTGGAGTCATCATACTATGTACAGGGCTGTATGTGGAGCCATCATACTATGTACAGGGCTGTATGTGGAGTCATCATACTATGTACAGGACTGTATGTGGAGTCATCATACTATGTACAGGGCTGTATGTGGAGTCATCATACTATGTACAGGGCTGTATGTGGAGCCATCATACTATGTACAGGGCTGTATGTGGAGTCATCATACTATGTACAGGGCTGTATGTGGAGCCATCATACTATGTACAGGACTGTATGTGGAGTCATCATACTATGTACAGGGCTGTATGTGGAGTCATCATACTATGTACAGGGCTGTATGTGGAGCCATCATACTATGTACAGGGCTGTATGTGGAGTCATCATACTATGTACAGGGCTGTATGTGGAGCCATCATACTATGTACAGGACTGTATGTGGAGCCATCATACTATGTACAGGGCTGTATGTGGAGCCATCATACTATGTACAGGACTGTATGTGGAGCCATCATACTATGTACAGGACTGTATGTGGAGTCATCATACTATGTACAGGGCTGTATGTGGAGCAATTATACTATGTGCAGGACTGTATGTGGAGCCATCATACTATGTACAGGGCTGTATGTGGAGCCATCATACTATGTACAGGGCTGTATGTGGAGCCATCATACTATGTACAGGGTTGTATGTGGAGCCATCATACTATGTACAGGGCTGTATGTGGAGCCATCATACTATGTGCAGGACTGTATGTGGAGCCATCATACTATGTACAGGGCTGTATGTGGAGCCATCATACTATGTACAGGGCTGTATGTGGAGCCATCATACTATGTACAGGGCTGTATGTGGAGTCATCATACTATGTACAGGGCTGTATGTGGAGCCATCATACTATGTACAGGGCTGTATGTGGAGTCATCATACTATGTGCAGGACTGTATGTGGAGCCATCATACTATGTACAGGGCTGTATGTGGAGCCATCATACTATGTACAGGGCTGTATGTGGAGTCATCATACTATGTACAGGGCTGTATGTGGAGCCATCATACTATGTACAGGGCTGTATGTGGAGCCATCATACTATGTACAGGGCTGTATGTGGAGCCATCATACTATGTACAGGGCTGTATGTGGAGTCATCATACTATGTACAGGGCTGTATGTGGAGCCATCATACTATGTACAGGACTGTATGTGGAGCCATCATACTATGTACAGGGCTGTATGTGGAGCCATCATACTATGTACAGGACTGTATGTGGAGCCATCATACTATGTACAGGACTGTATGTGGAGCCATCATACTATGTACAGGACTGTATGTGGAGTCATCATACTATGTACAGGGCTGTATGTGGAGCAATTATACTATGTGCAGGACTGTATGTGGAGCCATCATACCATGTACAGGGCTGTATGTGGAGCCATCATACTATGTACAGGGCTGTATGTGGAGCCATCATACTATGTACAGGACTGTATGTGGAGCCATCATACTATGTACAGGACTGTATGTGGAGCCATCATACTATGTACAGGACTGTATGTGGAGCCATCATACTATGTACAGGGCTGTATGTGGAGCCATCATACTATGTACAGGGTTGTATGTGGAGCCATCATACTATGTACAGGGCTGTATGTGGAGCCATCATACTATGTACAGGGTTGTATGTGGAGCCATCATACTATGTACAGGGCTGTATGTGGAGCCATCATACTATGTACAGGGTTGTATGTGGAGCCATCATACTATGTACAGGGCTGTATGTGGAGCCATCATACTATGTGCAGGACTGTATGTGGAGCCATCATACTATGTACAGGGCTGTATGTGGAGCCATCATACTATGTACAGGGCTGTATGTGGAGCCATCATACTATGTACAGGGCTGTATGTGGAGTCATCATACTATGTACAGGGCTGTATGTGGAGCCATCATACTATGTACAGGACTGTATGTGGAGCCATCATACTATGTACAGGACTGTATGTGGAGCCATCATACTATGTACAGGACTGTATGTGGAGCCATCATACTATGTACAGGACTGTATGTGGAGTCATCATACTATGTACAGGACTGTATGTGGAGCCATCATACTATGTACAGGGCTGTATGTGGAGCCATCATACTATGTACAGGACTGTATGTGGAGTCATCATACTATGTACAGGGCTGTATGTGGAGACATCATACTATATACAGGGCTGTATGTGGAGTCATCATACTATGTACAGGGCTGTATGTGGAGCCATCATACTATGTGCAGGGCTGTATGTGGAGACATCATACTATATACAGGGCTGTATGTGGAGCCATCATACTATGTACTGGACTGTATGTGGAGTCATCATACTATGTGCAGGGCTGTATGTGGAGACATCATACTATATACAGGGCTGTATGTGGAACCATCATACTATGTACAGGACTGTATGTGGAGCCATCATACTATGTACAGGACTGTATGTGGAGTCATCATACTATGTACAGGGCTGTATATGGAGCCATCATACTATGTACAGGGCTGTATGTGGAGTCATCATACTATGTACAGGGCTGTATGTGGAGCCATCATACTATGTACAGGACTGTATGTGGAGTCATCATACTATGTACAGTGCTGTATGTGGAGCCATCATACTATGTACAGGGCTGTATGTGGAGCCATCATACTATGTACAGGGCTGTATGTGGAGCCATCATACTATGTACAGGGCTGTATGTGGAGTCATCATACTATGTACAGGGCTGTATGTGGAGCCATCATACTATGTACAGGACTGTATGTGGAGCCATCATACTATGTACAGGGCTGTATGTGGAGCCATCATACTATGTACAGGACTGTATGTGGAGCCATCATACTATGTACAGGACTGTATGTGGAGTCATCATACTATGTACAGGGCTGTATGTGGAGCAATTATACTATGTGCAGGACTGTATGTGGAGCCATCATACTATGTACAGGGCTGTATGTGGAGCCATCATACTATGTACAGGGCTGTATGTGGAGCCATCATACTATGTACAGGACTGTATGTGGAGCCATCATACTATGTACAGGACTGTATGTGGAGCCATCATACTATGTACAGGACTGTATGTGGAGCCATCATACTATGTACAGGGCTGTATGTGGAGCCATCATACTATGTACAGGGTTGTATGTGGAGCCATCATACTATGTACAGGGCTGTATGTGGAGCCATCATACTATGTGCAGGACTGTATGTGGAGCCATCATACTATGTACAGGGCTGTATGTGGAGCCATCATACTATGTACAGGGCTGTATGTGGAGCCATCATACTATGTACAGGGCTGTATGTGGAGCCATCATACTATGTACAGGGCTGTATGTGGAGCCATCATACTATGTACAGGGTTGTATGTGGAGCCATCATACTATGTACAGGGCTGTATGTGGAGCCATCATACTATGTGCAGGACTGTATGTGGAGCCATCATACTATGTACAGGGCTGTATGTGGAGTCATCATACTATGTACAGGGCTGTATGTGGAGCCATCATACTATGTACAGGGCTGTATGTGGAGCCATCATACTATGTACAGGGCTGTATGTGGAGCCATCATACTATGTACAGGACTGTATGTGGAGCCATCATACTATGTACAGGACTGTATGTGGAGCCATCATACTATGTACAGGACTGTATGTGGAGCCATCATACTATGTACAGGACTGTATGTGGAGTCATCATACTATGTACAGGACTGTATGTGGAGCCATCATACTATGTACAGGGCTGTATGTGGAGCCATCATACTATGTACAGGACTGTATGTGGAGTCATCATACTATGTACAGGGCTGTATGTGGAGACATCATACTATATACAGGGCTGTATGTGGAGTCATCATACTATGTACAGGGCTGTATGTGGAGCCATCATACTATGTACAGGACTGTATGTGGAGTCATCATACTATGTACAGGGCTGTATGTGGAGCCATCATACTATGTACAGGACTGTATGTGGAGTCATCATACTATGTACAGGGCTGTATGTGGAGCCATCATACTATGTACAGGACTGTATGTGGAGTCATCATACTATGTACAGGGCTGTATGTGGAGCCATCATACTATGTACAGGACTGTATGTGGAGCCATCATACTATGTACAGGGCTGTATGTGGAGACATCATACTATATACAGGGCTGTATGTGGAGCCATCATACTATGTACTGGACTGTATGTGGAGTCATCATACTATGTGCAGGGCTGTATGTGGAGACATCATACTATATACAGGGCTGTATGTGGAACCATCATACTATGTACAGGACTGTATGTGGAGCCATCATACTATGTACAGGACTGTATGTGGAGTCATCATACTATGTACAGGGCTGTATATGGAGCCATCATACTATGTACAGGGCTGTATGTGGAGTCATCATACTATGTACAGGGCTGTATGTGGAGCCATCATACTATGTACAGGACTGTATGTGGAGTCATCATACTATGTACAGGGCTGTATGTGGAGCCATCATACTATGTGCAGGGCTGTATGTGGAGACATCATACTATATACAGGGCTGTATGTGGAGCCATCATACTATGTACTGGACTGTATGTGGAGTCATCATACTATGTGCAGGGCTGTATGTGGAGACATCATACTATATACAGGGCTGTATGTGGAACCATCATACTATGTACAGGACTGTATGTGGAGACATCATACTATATACAGGGCTGTATGTGGAGCCATCATACTATGTACAGGACTGTATGTGGAGCCATCATACTATGTACAGGGCTGTATGTGGAGCCATCATACTATGTACAGGGTTGTATGTGGAGTCATCATACTATGTACAGGGCTGTATGTGGAGCCATCATACTATGTACAGGGCTGTATGTGGAGCCATCATACTATGTACAGGACTGTATGTGGAGCCATCATACTATGTACAGGACTGTATGTGGAGCCATCATACTATGTGCAGGGCTGTATGTGGAGCCATCATACTATGTACAGGGCTGTATGTGGAGTCATCATACTATGTACAGGGCTGTATGTGGAGCCATCATACTATGTACAGGACTGTATGTGGAGCCATCATACTATGTACAGGGCTGTATGTGGAGTCATCATACTATGTACAGGGCTGTATGTGGAGCCATCATACTATGTACAGGGCTGTATGTGGAGCCATCATACTATGTGCAGGACTGTATGTGGAGCCATCATACTATGTACAGGGCTGTATGTGGAGCCATCACACTATGTACAGGACTGTATGTGGAGTCATCATACTATGTACAAGACTGTATGTGGAGCCATCATACTATGTACAGGACTGTATGTGGAGCCATCATACTATGTACAGGACTGTATGTGGAGCCATCATACTATGTACAGGACTGTATGTGGAGCCATCATACTATGTACAGGACTGTATGTGGAGCCATCATACTATGTACAGGGCTGTATGTGGAGTCATCATACTATGTTCAGGACTGTATGTGGAGCCATCATACTATGTACAGGGCTGTATGTGGAGTCATCATACTATGTACAGGGCTGTATGTGGAGTCATCATACTATGTACAGGACTGTATGTGGAGTCATCATACTATGTACAGGACTGTATGTGGAGTCATCATACTATGTACAGGGCTGTATGTGGAGCCATCATACTATGTACAGGACTGTATGTGGAGCTATCATACTATGTACAGGGTTGTATGTGGAGCTATCATACTATGTACAGGGCTGTATGTGGAGCCATCACACTATGTACAGGACTGTATGTGGAGTCATCATACTATGTACAGGACTGTATGTGGAGTCATCATACTATGTACAGGGCTGTATGTGGAGCCATCACACTATGTACAGGGCTGTATGTGGAGCCATCATACTATGTACAGGGCTGTATGTGGAGTCATCATACTATGTACAGGACTGTATGTGGAGCCATCATACTATGTACAGGACTGTATGTGGAGCCATCATACTATGTACAGGACTGTATGTGGAGCCATCATACTATGTACAGGTCTGTATGTGGAGTCATCATACTATGTACAGGACTGTATGTGGAGCCATCATACTATGTACAGGGCTGTATGTGGAGTCATCATACTATGTACAGGACTGTATGTGGAGTCATCATACTATGTACAGGACTGTATGTGGAGTCATCATACTATGTACAGGACTGTATGTGGAGTCATCATACTATGTACAGGACTGTATGTGGAGTCATCATACTATGTACAGGGCTGTATGTGGAGTCATCATACTATGTACAGGACTGTATGTGGAGTCATCATACTATGTACAGGACTGTATGTGGAGTCATCATACTATGTACAGGGCTGTATGTGGAGTCATCATACTATGTACAGGGCTGTATGTGGAGCCATCATACTATGTACAGGGCTGTATGTGGAGCCATCATACTATGTACAGGGCTGTATGTGGAGCCATCATACTATGTACAGGGCTGTATGTGGAGCCATCATACTATGTACAGGGCTGTATGTGGAGCCATCATACTATGTACAGGGCTGTATGTGGAGCCATCATACTATGTACAGGGCTGTATGTGGAGCCATCATACTATGTACAGGGCTGTATGTGGAGCCATCATACTATGTACAGGGCTGTATGTGGAGCCATCATACTATGTGCAGGACTGTATGTGGGGCCATCATACTATGTACAGGACTGTATGTGGAGCCATCATACTATGTACAGGACTGTATGTGGAGTCATCATACTATGTACAGGGCTGTATGTGGAGTCATCATACTATGTACAGGGCTGTATGTGGAGCCATCATACTATGTACAGGACTGTATGTGGAGCCATCATACTATGTACAGGGCTGTATGTGGAGTCATCATACTATGTACAGGGCTGTATGTGGAGCCATCATACTATGTACAGGGCTGTATGTGGAGCCATCATACTATGTACAGGGCTGTATGTGGAGCCATCATACTATGTGCAGGACTGTATGTGGGGCCATCATACTATGTACAGGACTGTATGTGGAGCCATCATACTATGTACAGGACTGTATGTGGAGTCATCATACTATGTACAGGACTGTATGTGGAGTCATCATACTATGTACAGGGCTGTATGTGGAGTCATCATACTATGTACAGGACTGTATGTGGAGTCATCACACTATGTACAGTACTGTATGTGGAGCCATCATACTATGTACAGGACTGTATGTGGAGCCATCATACTATGTACAGGGCTGTATGTGGAGCAATCATACTATGTATAGGACTGTATGTGAAGTCATCATACTATGTACAGGGCTGTATGTGGAGCCATCATACTATGTACAGGGCTGTATGTGGAGTCATCATACTATGTACAGGACTGTATGTGAAGTCATCATACTATGTACAGGGCTGTATGTGGAGTCATCATACTATGTACAGGACTGTATGTGGAGCCATCATACTATGTACAGGGCTGTATGTGGAGCCATCATACTATGTACAGGGCTGTATGTGGAGCCATCATACTATGTACAGGGCTGTATGTGGAGCCATCATACTATGTACAGGGCTGTATGTGGAGCCATCATACTATGTGCAGGGCTGTATGTGGAGTCATCATACTATGTACAGGGCTGTATGTGGAGCCATCATACTATGTACAGGACTGTATGTGGAGGCATCATACTATGTACAGGACTGTATGTGGAGCCATCATACTATGTACAGGACTGTATGTGGAGCCATCATACTATGTACAGGACTGTATGTGGAGCCATCATACTATGTACAGGGCTGTATGTGGAGCCATCATACTATGTACAGGGTTGTATGTGGAGCCATCATACTATGTACAGGGCTGTATGTGGAGCCATCATACTATGTGCAGGACTGTATGTGGAGCCATCATACTATGTACAGGGCTGTATGTGGAGCTATCATACTATGTACAGGGCTGTATGTGGAGCCATCATACTATGTACAGGGCTGTATGTGGAGTCATCATACTATGTACAGGGCTGTATGTGGAGCCATCATACTATGTACAGGACTGTATGTGGAGCCATCATACTATGTACAGGACTGTATGTGGAGCCATCATACTATGTACAGGACTGTATGTGGAGCCATCATACTATGTACAGGACTGTATGTGGAGCCATCATACTATGTACAGGACTGTATGTGGAGTCATCATACTATGTACAGGGCTGTATGTGGAGCCATCATACTATGTACAGGGCTGTATGTGGAGTCATCATACTATGTACAGGGCTGTATGTGGAGCCATCATACTATGTACAGGACTGTATGTGGAGCCATCATACTATGTACAGGACTGTATGTGGAGCCATCATACTATGTACAGGGCTGTATGTGGAGCCATCATACTATGTACAGGGCTGTATGTGGAGCCATCATACTATGTACAGGGTTGTATGTGGAGCCATCATACTATGTACAGGGCTGTATGTGGAGCCATCATACTATGTGCAGGACTGTATGTGGAGCCATCATACTATGTACAGGGCTGTATGTGGAGCTATCATACTATGTACAGGGCTGTATGTGGAGCCATCATACTATGTACAGGGCTGTATGTGGAGTCATCATACTATGTACAGGGCTGTATGTGGAGCCATCATACTATGTACAGGACTGTATGTGGAGCCGTCATACTATGTACAGGACTGTATGTGGAGCCATCATACTATGTACAGGACTGTATGTGGAGCCATCATACTATGTACAGGACTGTATGTGGAGCCATCATACTATGTACAGGACTGTATGTGGAGTCATCATACTATGTACAGGGCTGTATGTGGAGCCATCATACTATGTACAGGACTGTATGTGGAGCCATCATACTATGTACAGGACTGTATGTGGAGCCATCATACTATGTACAGGACTGTATGTGGAGCCATCATACTATGTACAGGACTGTATGTGGAGCCATCATACTATGTACAGGACTGTATGTGGAGTCATCATACTATGTACAGGGCTGTATGTGGAGCCATCATACTATGTACAGGACTGTATGTGGAGCCATCATACTATGTACAGGGCTGTATGTGGAGCCATCATACTATGTACAGGGCTGTATGTGGAGCCATCATACTATGTACAGGACTGTATGTGGAGCCATCATACTATGTACAGGACTGTATGTGGAGCCATCATACTATGTACAGGGCTGTATGTGGAGCCATCATACTATGTACAGGGCTGTATGTGGAGCCATCATACTATGTACAGGACTGTATGTGGAGACATCATACTATGTACAGGACTGTATGTGGAGCCATCATACTATGTACAGGGCTGTATGTGGAGCCATCATACTATGTACAGGGCTGTATGTGGAGCCATCATACTATGTACAGGGTTGTATGTGGAGCCATCATACTATGTACAGGACTGTATGTGGAGCCATCATACTATGTACAGGACTGTATGTGGAGCCATCATACTATGTACAGGACTGTATGTGGAATCATCATACTATGTACAGGACTGTATGTGGAGCCATCATACTATGTACAGGACTGTATGTGGAATCATCATACTATGTACAGGACTGTATGTGGAGCCATCATACTATGTACAGGACTGTATGTGGAGCCATCATACTATGTACAGGGCTGTATGTGGAGCAATCATACTATGTATAGGACTGTATGTGAAGTCATCATACTATGTACAGGGCTGTATGTGGAGCCATCATACTATGTACAGGACTGTATGTGGAGTCATCATACTATGTACAGGACTGTATGTGGAGCCATCATACTATGTACAGGGCTGTATGTGGAGCAATCATACTATGTATAGGACTGTATGTGAAGTCATCATACTATGTACAGGGCTGTATGTGGAGCCATCATACTATGTACAGGGCTGTATGTGGAGCCATCATACTATGTACAGGACTGTATGTGGAGCCATCATACTATGTACAGGGCTGTATGTGGAGTCATCATACTATGTACAGGACTCTATGTGAAGTCATCATACTATGTACAGGGCTGTATGTGGAGTCATCATACTATGTACAGGACTGTATGTGGAGCCATCATACTATGTACAGGGCTGTATGTGGAGTCATCATACTATGTGCAGGGCTGTATGTGGAGTCATCATACTATGTACAGGGCTGTATGTGAAGTCATCATACTATGTACAGGGCTGTATGTGGAGTCATCATACTATGTACAGGACTGTATGTGGAGCCATCATACTATGTACAGGGCTGTATGTGGAGTCATCATACTATGTGCAGGGCTGTATGTGGAGTCATCATACTATGTACAGGACTGTATGTGAAGTCATCATACTATGTACAGGGCTGTATGTGGAGTCATCATACTATGTGCAGGGCTGTATGTGGAGTCATCATACTATGTGCAGGGCTGTATGTGGAGTCATCATACTATGTACAGGGCTGTATGTGGAGCCATCATACTATGTACAGGGCTGTATGTGGAGCCATCATACTATGTACAGGGCTGTATGTGGAGCCATCATACTATGTACAGGGCTGTATGTGGAGCCATCATACTATGTGCAGGGCTGTATGTGGAGTCATCATACTATGTACAGGGCTGTATGTGGAGCCATCATACTATGTACAGGACTGTATGTGGAGCCATCATACTATGTACAGGACTGTATGTGGAGCCATCATACTATGTACAGGACTGTATGTGGAGCCATCATACTATGTACAGGGCTGTATGTGGAGCCATCATACTATGTACAGGGTTGTATGTGGAGCCATCATACTATGTACAGGGCTGTATGTGGAGCCATCATACTATGTGCAGGACTGTATGTGGAGCCATCATACTATGTACAGGGCTGTATGTGGAGCTATCATACTATGTACAGGGCTGTATGTGGAGCCATCATACTATGTACAGGGCTGTATGTGGAGTCATCATACTATGTACAGGGCTGTATGTGGAGCCATCATACTATGTACAGGACTGTATGTGGAGCCATCATACTATGTACAGGACTGTATGTGGAGCCATCATACTATGTACAGGACTGTATGTGGAGCCATCATACTATGTACAGGACTGTATGTGGAGCCATCATACTATGTACAGGACTGTATGTGGAGTCATCATACTATGTACAGGGCTGTATGTGGAGCCATCATACTATGTACAGGGCTGTATGTGGAGTCATCATACTATGTACAGGGCTGTATGTGGAGCCATCATACTATGTGCAGGGCTGTATGTGGAGTCATCATACTATGTACAGGGCTGTATGTGGAGCCATCATACTATGTACAGGACTGTATGTGGAGCCATCATACTATGTACAGGACTGTATGTGGAGCCATCATACTATGTACAGGGCTGTATGTGGAGCCATCATACTATGTACAGGGTTGTATGTGGAGCCATCATACTATGTACAGGGCTGTATGTGGAGCCATCATACTATGTACAGGGCTGTATGTGGAGTCATCATACTATGTACAGGACTGTATGTGGAGCCATCATACTATGTACAGGACTGTATGTGGAGTCATCATACTATGTACAGGACTGTATGTGGAGCCATCATACTATGTACAGGACTGTATGTGGAGCCATCATACTATGTACAGGACTGTATGTGGAGTCATCATACTATGTACAGGACTGTATGTGGAGCCATCATACTATGTACAGGACTGTATGTGGAGTCATCATACTATGTACAGGGCTGTATGTGGAGCCATCATACTATGTACAGGGCTGTATGTGGAGTCATCATACTATGTACAGGGCTGTATGTGGAGCCATCATACTATGTACAGGGCTGTATGTGGAGCCATCATACTATGTACAGGACTGTATGTGGAGCCATCATACTATGTACAGGACTGTATGTGGAGCCATCATACTATGTACAGGACTGTATGTGGAGCCATCATACTATGTACAGGACTGTATGTGGAGCCATCATACTATGTACAGGACTGTATGTGGAGCCATCATACTATGTACAGGGCTGTATGTGGAGCCATCATACTATGTACAGGGTTGTATGTGGAGCCATCATACTATGTACAGGGCTGTATGTGGAGCCATCATACTATGTACAGGGCTGTATGTGGAGTCATCATACTATGTACAGGACTGTATGTGGAGCCATCATACTATGTACAGGACTGTATGTGGAGCCATCATACTATGTACAGGACTGTATGTGGAGTCATCATACTATGTACAGGACTGTATGTGGAGCCATCATACTATGTACAGGGCTGTATGTGGAGCCATCATACTATGTACAGGGCTGTATGTGGAGCCATCATACTATGTGCAGGACTGTATGTGGAGCCATCATACTATGTACAGGGCTGTATGTGGAGCCATCATACTATGTACAGGGCTGTATGTGGAGCCATCATACTATGTACAGGGCTGTATGTGGAGTCATCATACTATGTACAGGGCTGTATGTGGAGCCATCATACTATGTACAGGACTGTATGTGGAGCCGTCATACTATGTACAGGACTGTATGTGGAGCCATCATACTATGTACAGGACTGTATGTGGAGTCATCATACTATGTACAGGGCTGTATGTGGAGCCATCATACTATGTACAGGACTGTATGTGGAGTCATCATACTATGTACAGGGCTGTATGTGGAGCCATCATACTATGTACAGGACTGTATGTGGAGCCATCATACTATGTACAGGACTGTATGTGGAGCCATCATACTATGTACAGGACTGTATGTGGAGTCATCATACTATGTACAGGGCTGTATGTGGAGCCATCATACTATGTACAGGGCTGTATGTGGAGTCATCATACTATGTACAGGGCTGTATGTGGAGCCATCATACTATATACAGGGCTGTATGTGGAGCCATCATACTATGTACAGGACTGTATGTGGAGCCATCATACTATATACAGGGCTGTATGTGGAGCCATCATACTATGTACAGGACTGTATGTGGAGACATCATACTATGTACAGGACTGTATGTGGAGCCATCATACTATGTACAGGGCTGTATGTGAAGCCATCATACTATGTACAGGGCTGTATGTGGAGCCATCATACTATGTACAGGGTTGTATGTGGAGCCATCATACTATGTACAGGACTGTATGTGGAGCCATCATACTATGTACAGGACTGTATGTGGAGCCATCATACTATGTACAGGACTGTATGTGGAATCATCATACTATGTACAGGGCTGTATGTGGAGCCATCATACTATGTACAGGACTGTATGTGGAATCATCATACTATGTACAGGACTGTATGTGGAGTCATCATACTATGTACAGGACTGTATGTGGAGTCATCATACTATTTACAGGGCTGTATGTGGAGCCATCATACTATGTACAGGACTGTATGTGGAGCCATCATACTATGTACAGGACTGTATGTGGAATCATCATACTATGTACAGGACTGTATGTGGAGTCATCATACTATGTACAGGACTGTATGTGGAGTCATCATACTATGTACAGGACTGTATGTGGAGCCATCATACTATGTACAGGACTGTATGTGGAGCCATCATACTATGTACAGGACTGTATGTGGAATCATCATACTATGTACAGGACTGTATGTGGAGTCATCATACTATGTACAGGGCTGTATGTGGAGCCATCATACTATGTACAGGGCTGTATGTGGAGTCATCATACTATGTACAGGACTGTATGTGGAATCATCATACTATGTACAGGACTGTATGTGGAGTCATCATACTATGTACAGGACTGTATGTGGAGTCATCATACTATGTACAGGACTGTATGTGGAGTCATCATACTATGTACAGGACTGTATGTGGAATCATCATACTATGTACAGGACTGTATGTGGAGCCATCATACTATGTACAGGGCTGTATGTGGAGCCATCATACTATGTGCAGGACTGTATGTGGAGCCATCATACTATGTACAGGACTGTATGTGGAATCATCATACTATGTACAGGACTGTATGTGGAGTCATCATACTATGTACAGGGCTGTATGTGGAGTCATCATACTATTTACAGGGCTGTATGTGGAGCCATCATACTATGTACAGGACTGTATGTGGAGTCATCATACTATGTACAGGACTGTATGTGGAATCATCATACTATGTACAGGACTGTATGTGGAGCCATCATACTATGTACAGGGCTGTATGTGGAGCCATCATACTATGTGCAGGACTGTATGTGGAGCCATCATACTATGTACAGGACTGTATGTGGAATCATCATACTATGTACAGGACTGTATGTGGAGTCATCATACTATGTACAGGACTGTATGTGGAGTCATCATACTATGTACAGGACTGTATGTGGAATCATCATACTATGTACAGGACTGTATGTGGAGCCATCATACTATGTACAGGGCTGTATGTGGAGTCATCATACTATGTACAGGACTGTATGTGGAGCCATCATACTATGTACAGGACTGTATGTGGAATCATCATACTATGTACAGGACTGTATGTGGAGTCATCATACTATGTACAGGGCTGTATGTGGAGTCATCATACTATTTACAGGGCTGTATGTGGAGCCATCATACTATGTACAGGACTGTATGTGGAGTCATCATACTATGTACAGGACTGTATGTGGAATCATCATACTATGTACAGGACTGTATGTGGAGCCATCATACTATGTACAGGGCTGTATGTGGAGCCATCATACTATGTGCAGGACTGTATGTGGAGCCATCATACTATGTACAGGACTGTATGTGGAATCATCATACTATGTACAGGACTGTATGTGGAGTCATCATACTATGTACAGGGCTGTATGTGGAGTCATCATACTATTTACAGGGCTGTATGTGGAGCCATCATACTATGTACAGGACTGTATGTGGAGCCATCATACTATGTACAGGGCTGTATGTGGAGTCATCATACTATGTACAGGACTGTATGTGGAGCCATCATACTATGTACAGGACTGTATGTGGAATCATCATACTATGTACAGGACTGTATGTGGAGTCATCATACTATGTACAGGGCTGTATGTGGAGTCATCATACTATGTACAGGGCTGTATGTGGAGCCATCATACTATGTGCAGGACTGTATGTGGAGCCATCATACTATGTGCAGGACTGTATTTGGAGCCATCATACTATGTGCAGGACTGTATGTGGAGTCATCATACTATGTACAGGACTGTATGTGGAGCCATCATACTATGTACAGGACTGTATGTGGAGCCATCATACTATGTGCAGGACTGTATGTGGAGCCATCATACTATGTGCAGGACTGTATGTGGAGCCATCATACTATGTACAGGACTGTATGTGGAGCCATCATACTATGTGCAGGACTGTATGTGGAGTCATCATACTATGTACAGGACTGTATGTGGAGCCATCATACTATGTACAGGGCTGTATGTGGAGTCATCATACTATGTACAGGACTGTATGTGAAGTCATCATACTATGTACAGGACTGTATGTGGAGCCATCATACTATGTACAGGACTGTATGTGGAGCCATCATACTATGTGCAGGACTGTATGTGGAGCCATCATACTATGTGCAGGACTGTATGTGGAGTCATCATACTATGTACAGGACTGTATGTGGAGTCATCATACTATGTACAGGGCTGTATGTGGAGTCATCATACTATGTACAGGGCTGTATGTGAAGTCATCATACTATGTACAGGACTGTATGTGGAGCCATCATACTATGTACAGGACTGTATGTGGAGCCATCATACTATGTGCAGGACTGTATGTGGAGCCATCATACTATGTGCAGGACTGTATGTGGAGTCATCATACTATGTACAGGACTGTATGTGGAGCCATCATACTATGTACAGGACTGTATGTGGAGCCATCATACTATGTGCAGGACTGTATGTGGAGCCATCATACTATGTGCAGGACTGTATGTGGAGCCATCATACTATGTACAGGACTGTATGTGGAGCCATCATACTATGTGCAGGACTGTATGTGGAGTCATCATACTATGTACAGGACTGTATGTGGAGCCATCATACTATGTACAGGGCTGTATGTGGAGCCATCATACTATGTACAGGACTGTATGTGGAGCCATCATACTATGTACAGGACTGTATGTGGAGCCATCATACTGTGTAAAGGGTTGTATGTGGAGCCGTGTGCGCCATGACCTACAGCGACCGACAGAGGGCGGCAGACAAGTGCGAGGAGATGGAGGAGGCTACAGCCAGTGCTCCCAGCTCCTGTACGGTAAGTACAGACAATCCACCTGGCCACGTACAAGACAACGTTCACACTTACCTGCCATTTTTTACATTTTCTTAAATGCATATATTTTAATTTTATTAAAAATGGGATTTATTAAATTTTTTGCGTCTGACATCTGTTTAATGAGTTAACTGAGAATTTATCAGTGAGCTTGCAGCTTTTTTTTTTAAGCTGTCATTTTACTGAGCCTACATGAAAGCTGAGCAGAACTTTGTGTCAGTGAGAGGAGCTCACTGACAGGTCCTCAGTTGACTCATTCCACAGCCACTTAAAAAGCCTGTAAAAGCCAAACTGTGAAAATTTTTTAATGGAACCAATTTGCAAAAAATATTTGGCTCAAAAATAAATGCATTTAAATACAAAAGAAAGTCCCCAAAGGTGACCATAACATTTAAAGGGGAAATGCCCGCTCAAACCAGATCCCTATGGTTAGAGATTTCCTGGACACAGCCCTGCTCAGAGTGGAAAAACATGGCTGCTCTGGTACAGAAACAGCGCCACATCTGCTCACAGGCGGTATTGTAGGACCCTGAGCTGTAATACCAAATACAACCCATGGGTCAGGGTGGCGCTGTTTTCCGTAACAATTATTTAAATGTTTTTATTCCCTGATGAAGTAAATGGTGAAGAATAAAAACGCAAGGTATATAAGAAAGCGCCTCAGTTTATTCCGGCGGGCGGGATGCTGAAGCTTCGATCCCCATGGTGCGAGCCTCCATGTGAGGCCGGTGTGGGGACTCGCCTCCTCTCCTGCCTGGAGGGCGCACATTAGCGGCCGCTGTAGGCGGATTAGGATGAACGGCTGGAATGTGCCGGATTATAGGGCCCCGGCTCTCACCGCTCCGGGCTGAGACAATAATCGTCTGCGCACTGATTCCATCACTCAGAGGCGAACGCCCAGTAACCCTGTACGGCCGGGTCTGCGAGTCACTATAGCGGCAGGATGGGCCCTGAACACTGTCAGGAGTCAGTCATAGCAGGGGTCCTCCAAGTCACAGCTGCTACCTACAGGGCACCAGGTCCAAGCCCAGAGGCCGGTAACTGACCTCCTCCCAGCGAGTGAGGCCGCACCCAGCGGAGGCCATACAGGAACAGAAGGGAGGCCATTGTAGAGCAAGTGCCCGGAAATGTAGCATCCAGAGAAGTCACCGCATACAAGCGCCCAGAGCTGAGCCCTCATCTAAGCCCAAAACAGGTTTAAGACGAGGAGGGGTTAATGCAGGACAAAAACAGCGCAAATAATGATGGCAATACCGCCACTCATACCAGTATCATAGCAGTTATATTCTTATACAGGGGCAGTATCATAGCAGTTATATTCTTATACAGGGGCAGTATTATAGCAGTTATATTCTTATACAGGGGCAGTATCATAGCAGTTATATTCTTATACAGGGGCAGTATATAGCAGTTATATTCTTATACAGGGGCAGTATATAGCAGTTATATTTTTATACAGGGGCAGTATCATAGCAGTTATATTCTTATACAGGGGCAGTATTATAGCAGTTATATTCTTATACAGGGGCAGTATATAGCAGTTATATTCTTATACAGGGGCAGTATATAGCAGTTATATTCTTATACAGGGGCAGTATCATAGCAGTTATATTCTTATACAGGGGCAGTATCATAGCAGTTATATTCTTATACAGGGGCAGTATCATAGCAGTTATATTCTTATACAGGGGCAGTATCATAGCAGTTATATTCTTATACAGGGGCAGTATCATAGCAGTTATATTCTTATACAGGGGCAGTATCATAGCAGTTATATTCTTATACAGGGGCAGTATCATAGCAGTTATATTCTTGTATATAGGGAGTTGTATTATAGTAGTTATATTCTTGTACATAGGAGCTGTATTATAGTAGTTGTATTCTTGTACATAGGGAGCAGTATTATAGTAGTTACATTCTTGTACATAGGATGCTGTATTATAGTAGTTATATTCCTGTACATAGGGGGCAGTATTATAGTACTTATATTCTTGTACATAGGAGCAGTATTATAGTAGTTATATTCTTGTACATAGGAGCTGTATTATAGTAGTTGTATTCTTGTATATAGGGGCAGTATCATAGCAGTTATATTCTTATACAGGGGCAGTATCATAGCAGTTATATTCTTATACAGGGACAGTATTATAGCAGTTATATTCTTATACAGGGGCAGTATAATAGCAGTTATATTCTTATACAGGGGCAGTATCATAGCAGTTATATTCTTATACAGGGGCAGTATTATGGCAGTTATATTTTTATACAGGGGCAGTATTATAGCAGTTATATTCTCATACAGGGGCAGTATCATGGCAGTTATTATTATACAGGGGCAGTATTATAGCAGTTATATTCTTATACAGGGGCAGTATCATAGCAGTTATATTCTTATACAGGGTCAGTATCATAGCAGTTATATTCTTAGACAGGGGCAGTATCATAGCAGTTATATTCTTATACAGGGGCAGTATCATAGCAGTTATATTCTTATACAGGGGCGGTATTATAGCAGTTATATTCTTGTACATGGGAGCAGCATTATAGTAATTATATTCTTGTACATAGGAGCTGTATTATAGTAGTTATATTCTTGTACATAGAGGGCAATATTATAGTAATTATATTCTTGTACATAGGGGGCTGTATTATAGTAGTTATATTCATGTACATTACAGACCAAAAGTTTGGACACACCTCATTTAAAGATTTTTCTGTATTTTCATGACTATGAAAATTGTGCTTTCACACTGAAGGCATCAAAACTATGAATTAACACATGTGGAATTATATACTTAACAAAAAAGTGTGAAACAACTGAAAATATGTCTTATATTCTAGGTTCTTCAAAGTAGCCACCTTTTGCTTTGATGACTGCTTTGCACACTCTTGGCATTCTCTTGATGAGCTTCAAGAGGTAGTCACCGGAAATGGTTTTCACTTCACAGGTGTGCCCTCTCTGGCTTAATAAGTGGGATTTCTTGCCTTATAAATGGGGTTGGGACCATCAGTTGTGTTGTGCAGAAGTCTGGTGGATACACAGCTGATAGTCCTACTGAATAGACTGTTAGAATTTGTATTATGGCAAGAAAAAAGCAGCTAAGAAAAGAAAAACGAGTGGCCATCATTACTTTAAGAAATGAAGGTCAGTCAGTGCGAAAAATTGGGCAAACTTTGAAAGTGTCCCCAAGTGCAGTTGCAAAAACCATCAAGCGCTACAAAGAAACTGGCTCACATGAGGACCGCCCCAGGAAAGGAAGACCAAGAGTCACCTCTGCTTCTGAGGATAAGTTTATCTGAGTCACCAGCGTCAGAAATCGCAGGTTAACAGCAGCTCAGATTAGAGACCAGGTCAATGCCACACAGAGTTCTAGCAGCAGACACATCTCTTCAACAACTGTTAAGAGGAGACTTTGTGCAGCAGGCCTTCATGGTAAAATAGCTGCTGGGAAACCACTGCTAAGGACAGGCAACAAGCAGAAGAGACTTGTTTGGGCTCAAGAACACAAGGAATGGACATTAGACCAGTGGAAATCTGTGCTTTGGTCTGATGAGTCCAAATTTGAGATCTTTGGTTGCAACCACCGTGTCTTTGTGTGACGCAGAAAAGGTGAACGGATGGACTCTACATGCCTGGTTCCCACCGTGAAGCATGGAGGAGGAGGTGTGATGGTGTGGGGGTGCTTTGCTGGTGACACTGTTGGGGATTTATTCAAAATTGAAGGCATACTGAACCGGCATGGCTACTTCAGCATCTTGCAGCGGCATGCTATTCCATCCGGTTTGCGTTTAGTTGGACCATCATTTATTTTTCAACAGGACAATGACCCCAAACACACCTCCAGGCTGTGTAAGGGCTATCTGACCAAGGTGGAAAGTGATGGGGTGCTACGCCAGATGACCTGGCCTCCACAGTCACCAGACCTGAACCCAATCGAGATGGTTTGGGGTGAGCTGGACCGCAGAGTGAAGGCAAAAGGGCCAACAAGTGCTAAGCATCTCTGGGAACTCCTTCAAGATTGTTGGAAGACCATTTCCGGTGACTACCTCTTGAAGCTCATCAAAAGAATGCCAAGAGTGTGCAAAGCAGTCATCAAAGCAAAAGGTGGCTACTTTGAAGAACCTAGAATATAAGACATATTTTCAGTTGTTTCACACTTCTTTGTTAAGTATATGATTCCACATGTGTTAATTCATAGTTTTGATGCCTTCAGTGTGAATGTACAATTTTCACAGTCATGAAAATACAGAAAAATCTTTAAATGAGAAGGTGTGTCCAAACTTTTGGTCTGTACTGTACATGGGAGCAGTATTATAGTAGTTATATTCTTGTACATAGGAGCAGTATTATAGTAATTATATTCTTGTACATAGGAGGCAGTATTATAGTAGTTATATTCTTGTGCATAGGGGCTGTATTATAGTAGTTATATTCTTGTACATAGGGGGCAGTATTATAGTAGTTATATTCTTGTACATAGGAGCAGTATTATAGTAGTTATATTCTTGTACATAGGAGCAGTATTATAGTAGTTATATTCATGTACATGGGAGCAGTATTATAGTAGTTATATTCTTGTACAAAAAGAGCAGTATTATAGTAGTTGTATTCTTGTACATAGGAGCTGTATTATAATAGTTATATTCTTGTACATAGGGGGCGGTATTATAGTAGTTATACAGTTAGGTCCATATATATTTGGACAGAGGCAACATTTTTTCTAATTTTGGTTCTAGACATTACCACAATGAATTTTAAACAAAACAATTCAGATGCAGTTGAAGTTCAGACTTTCAGCTTTCATTTGAGGGTATCCACATTAAAATTGGATGAAGGGATTAGGAGTTTCAGCTCCTTAACATGTGACACCCTGTTTTTAAAGGGACCAAAAGTAATTGGACAGATTAAATAATTGTAAATAAAATGTTCATTTCTAGTAGTTAGTTGAAAACCCTTTGTTGGCAATGACTGCCTGAAGTCTTGAACTCATGGACATCACCAGACTCTGAGTTTCCTCATTTTTGATGCTCTGCCAGGCCTTCACTGCGGAGGTTTTCAGTTGCTGTTTGTTTGTGGGCCTTTCTGTCTGAAGTTTAGTCTTTAACAAGTGAAATGCATGCTCAGTTGGGTTGAGATCAGGTGACTGACTTGGCCATTCAAGAATATTCCACTTCTTTTCTTTAATAAACTCCTGGGTTGCTTTGGCTTTATGTTTTGGGTTATTGTCCATCTGTAGTATGAAACGACGACCAATCAGTTTGGCTGCATTCAGCTGGATCTGAGCAGACAGTATGGCTCTGAATACATCAGAATTCATTCGGTTCCTTCTGTCCTGTGTCACATCATCAATAAACACTAGTGACCCAGTGCCACTGGCAGCCATGCATGCCCAAGCCATCACACTGCCTCCGCCGTGTTTTCCAGATGATGTGGTATGCTTTGGATCATGAGCTGTACCACGCCTTCACCATACTTTTCGCTTTCCATCATTCTGGTAGAGGTTGATCTTGGTTTCATCTGTCCAAAGAATGTTCTTCCAGAACTGTGCTGGCTTTTTTAGATGTTTTTTAGCAAAGTCCAGTCTAGCCTTTTTATTCTTGATGCTTATGAGTGGCTTGCACCGTGCAGTGAACCCACTGTATTTACTTTCATGCAGTCTTCTCTTTATGGTAGATTTGGATATTGATACACCTACCTCCTGGAGAGTGTTGTTCACTAGGTTGGCTGTTGTGAAGGGGTTTCTCTTCACCATGGAGATTATTCTGCGATCATACACCACTGTTGTCTTCCGAGGGCGCCCAGGTCTTTTTGCATTGATGAGTTCACCAGTGCTTTCTTTCTTTCTCAGAATGTACCAAACTGTAGATTTTGCCACTCATAATATTGTAGCAATTTCTCGGATGGTTTTTTTCTGTTTTTGAAGGTTAATGATGGCTTGTTTCACCTGCATGGAGAGCGCCTTTGATCGCATGTTTACTTCACAGCAAAACCTTCCAAACGCAAGCACCACACCTCAAATCAACTCCAGGCCTTTTATCTGCTTAATTGAGAATGACATAACGAAGGGATTGCCCTCACCTGTCCATGAAATAGCCTTGGAGTCAATTGTCCAATTACTTTTGGTCCCTTTAAAAACAGGGTGTCACATGTTAAGGAGCTGAAACTCCTAAACCCTTCATCCAATTTTAGTGTGGATACCCTCAAATGAAAGCTGAAAGTCTGAACTTCAACTGCATCTGAATTGTTTTGTTTAAAATTCATTGTGGTAATGTCTAGAACCAAAATTAGAAAAATGTTGTCTCTGTCCAAATATATATGGACCTAACTGTATTCATGTACATGGGAGCAGTATTATAGTAGTTATATTCTTGTACATAGGGAGCAGTATTATCGTAGTTATATTCTTGTACATAGGAGCAGTATTATAGTAGTTGTATTCTTGTACATAGGAGCTGTATTATAGTAGTTATATTCTTGTACATAGGGGGCTGTATTATAGTAGTTATATTCTTGCACATAGGGGGCTGTATTATAGTAGTTGTATTCTTGTACATAGGGGGCTGTATTATAGTATTTGTATTCTTGTACATAGGAGAGTATTATAGTAGTTATATTCTTGTACATAGGAGCTGTATTATAGTAGTTGTATTCTTGTACATAGGGGGCTGTATTATAGTATTTGTATTGTTGTACATAGGAGCTGTATTATAGTTATTATATTCTTGTACATAGGGAGCAGTATTATGGTAGTTATATTCTTGTACATAGGGGGCAGTATTATAGTAGTTATATTCCTGTACATAGAAGCAGTATTATAGTAGTTATATTCTTGTACATAGAAGCAGTATTATAGTAGTTGTATTCTTGTGCATAGGGGGCAGTATTATAGTATTTGTATTCTTGTGCATAGGGGGCAGTATTATAGTATTTGTATTCTTGTACATAGGAGCAGTATTATAGTAGTTGTATTCTTGTACATAGGGGGCTGTATTATAGTAGTTGTATTCTTGTACATGGGAGCAGTATTATAGTAGTTATATTCTTGTACATGGGAGCAGTATTATAGTAGTTATATTCTTGTACATAGAAGCAGTATTATAGTAGTTATATTCTTGTACATAGAAGCAGTATTATAGTATTTGTATTCTTGTACATAGGAGCAGTATTATAGTAGTTATATTCTTGTACATAGAAGCAGTATTATAGTAGTTATATTCTTGTACATAGAAGCAGTATTATAGTATTTGTATTCTTGTACATAGGAGCAGTATTATAGTATTTGTATTCTTGTCCATAGGAGAGGATAGACGTGTGCTTGAGAGCTCTCAGCAGGGCGGAGGCATGGCTTCTGACCCAGGTGGAGGGGAGGGGAGCTGGGCTGATGATCCAGGGAAAGCCCCTGGTCTGGAGTCCGGCCTGCAGCATGCACCTGATGGTAATGGAAAGCTGGAGATGGTGGCTGGTGAGTCTTCTAAACCTGCTTGTTATGTTGGAGGATTAAATGCTAAAGTTACAAGGCAAAGTATATTTAAGCTGGAATTGCATATCAGCAAACTAAAAGAAGAAATTAAGAAAGAGACTGATCCTAAGGTAAAACTGATGAAGTGCGAGTGTCTGGATGATTGCAGCCGAGAGCTGCTGATCAGGAAAGAAAAACTGGAGAAAGGTTTAAACTCTGTGCCCAGAAAGGAGACTTGGGCTAAAGAGAGAAAAAAAGAATCCAGAGCCCAGACTGTGAGCAGAAAACGCTTTATTGGGAATAAGGACATTAAATATAAAACTGTGTACAGCATTGTGGAGCAAGGAAGCCCAGTGAGAAGTGCAGCGCTGATATCAGGGGCACAATGTGAGGGGTCCGAGACACCAGAAAGTGCTGCAGAGGAAAGTGTGCCAGCAAACGAGGGGTTAACTGCAGTGACCTCTCTATGCAGCAATGAAGTGAGCTCAGCTGCTGAGAGTGAGAAAGAAAGTGCACCCTGTACTGATACTGTGAGTGAGACCCCCCTCAGCGCTGTGAGTGAGACCCCGCTCACTGGTGCTAGTGAATGTCTGTCTGCAACAGATAATACAAATATTATAATGGACTCTGAACCATCCATGTCAGTGAATGGAGATAATACTGTGCAGCAATCAGTGGTAATGGACTCTATGTCATGTATGTCAGCGGATGGAGACCACACTGCAGTGGTAATGGACTCTGAGCCCTCCATGTCAGTGAATGGAGATAATACTGTGCAGCAATCAGTGGTGATGGACTCTATGTCATGTATGTCAGCGGATGGAGACCACACTGCAGTGGTAATGGACTCTGAGCCCTCCATGTCAGTGAATAGAGACAATACTGTGCAACCATCAGTGGTAATGGACTCTATGTCAGCGGATGGAGACCACACTGCAGTAGTAATGGACTCTCAACCCTCCATGTCAGTGAATGGAGATAATACTGTGCAGCAATCAGTGGTGATGGACTCTATGTCATGTATGTCAGCGGATGGAGACCACACTGCAGTGGTAATGGACTCTCAACCCTCCATGTCAGTGAATAGAGACAATACTGTGCAACCATCAGTAGTAGATCTGGGTGTTGTTGCAGCACAGTCAGGTGTCAGTAATCATGGAGCTAGGGAGAGCTCCAGCACTAATCCTCCAGCAGCGGTGGAGATTTCCAGCACTGATCCACCTGCGGCTGGTGAAAGCTCCGGCACTGACGCATCTGCGGCTGGTGAAAGCTCCGGCACTGACGCATCTGCGGCTGGTGAAAGCTCCGGCACTGACCCATCTGCTGACCATCAGTTCAGGAGACTGTTCTCTAATGTCACCAGACCAGTGAACCCCCCGCCTCAGAGGAGAAACGCAGTCAGGATAAAATACACAGGACCAGAGGAGAACATCCCATCCAGAATTTACATTGGGAAAGTTCTCCTAAAAGACTTCATGAAGTTCAATGCGTCTGAGGTCTACGCTCTGATCCATATCCCATCCAGCAGGATCTATGACATCAGCTTTAAGCTCCAGTGTGATCTGGATTTGTTCTGGAACATCTATAATGACACCAGAGAAGATGAGATCTGGGATCACCTCCATTGTATCCAGCTGTCTAAGCCGCAGGAGATAACGGCCACTGTCCTGTTCCAGTCTGAGGTGGTGGCGGTGGCGGATCTGCAGCACTGGCTGAACCGGCAGTGCATAGTGAGAAGTCATCCTGACAAGATCTATGATGAGGAGCAGATATGGAATGGAGGATATACACTGAAAATCCAGCTGATACAAGAGAGCGGTGTGACCAGACATCTGCCGCACTCCTACCTGGGCTCAGAGAGGGGGATCTGCTACTACCCTGGTCAGCCACGTCTGTGCCATAGATGTGGGGGCCGGCATCTCGCCATAAACTGCTCTCGTATCACATGCTCATTATGTGGACAGTCAGGTCATACAAAGGACAACTGCACAGGACCCGTCATCTGTAATCTGTGCTCAGAACCAGGGCATACGTTCCGGGATTGCCGGCATGCAGAACACAATAAATATAATGGCCAGACCTCCTCAGAAGTTGTACAGGAAGATGTCACCAGAGGTTCTGATGTCCCAGAAGCTGGTATGGATGAGGACAGAAGTCACAGTATCAGTGAACCTGCTCCAGAGTCTGAGGTACTAACGGATGCTGCACTACTAGGACCACCAGCCACTGAAGAACCACCTAAAGGCCCACCAGCCACTAAAGAAAGACCTAAACCGCCATCAGCCAATATAATAAGACCTAAGCTTCGATCAGCCACTAAAGTAGGGCCTAAAATGCCAGTTGTTAAAGAGAGGCCTAAGGGGTCCAGAAAGCCTGCCACCAAACCAACCAAACATCAGCCCAGTACATCTGTGGAAGCAGTTAGTCCGCCTGCACTGTCCAGTGTGGATGAGGAAGGCTTTGTGACCGTAAAAAGAAAAAATGCATCTGTGGATCCCACCAGAAAAGTCACAACAGTACAGAAAACCTCTGAGCCTCCAGTGCTGGCGATAAGTCCTGGACGTTACAATGTGCTGGGAGAAGACCAAGATGAAGAGTCACAAATGGAGCAAAGTCCTTCATGCGTCCTCGAAAACGTCTCTGATGAGGGGGATCCTGACCCTCCCGTGTCCACAAAGAGATGGGGCACTACAGGTGACAGCAGTGGAAGGAGGAAGAAGACCAAAAAGTCTAAGTGATCAGGATGCGGCTGAGAATAAACTCCATTAATGTGAACAGTGTGAGGACTGTGAGCCGGCGGCAGACGATTTACCAGCGTTTGTCTGACGAGAGATCTGATGTCTTCTTCTTGCAGGAGACGTATTTGAAGAGCAATGCTCATGTGTATGCAGCCAAGAGAGACTGGAGACTTGGGCCGTCATACTGGTCCTTCGGTCTGGAGAGAAATGACGGTGTGGGGGTCCTCTTTAATACCATGAATGTCCAGGTGGACAGAGTCCTGGAGATCTGTCCGGGTCGCTGTCTGATGCTGGACTTTACATTGGACTCCATCCATTATAGAGCGATAAACATTTATGCTCCGCAGACCAGGAAAGAGCGGAGGGAACTATTTGACCACATGAAACCATATTGCTTTACATCTAAAGTATTTATATTGTGTGGGGACTTTAATAATGTGTCCTGTAATGTGGACAGATCCAGCAGTCATAAGCAACTAAGATATGATGAGACGTTCCTTAATAATATAGTCCAGCAGGCCCACCTAGTAGACCCCTATGGGTCTCATCATACCAGTAAGACGTACACTTACCATAAGGGTGGTAATGCCAGTAGGATAGACCGGGTGTATATAAAGAGGGAGGTGAGATGCTCTCAGTACAGGATCAGCCCCCTGGAGTATTCGGACCATTGTATGGTGAGTGTGACGCTGGATCTGGCCCAAGCTGTGGTCTGTGGAAAGGGGTACTGGAAGGTGAACAGCTCTGTGGTCCAAGATCCTCGGTTCAGAGAGGCCTTCACCACATTCTATAATAAACGTAGGACCACCCAGTGTATGTGTGATGACACAGCCGAGTGGTGGGAGATCATGAAGAGTGACATCAAGCAGTTTATTATACGAGCAGCCAGGAGACGTAGTAATATGGATTATATGAGATACACAGCCCTGAGACTGCACCTCAGCCGGCTATACAGCAGGATGAATGGTGGTGAGGAGGTGGACGGACGGAGCGTCAGCCATATAAAGCAGCGGATGAGGGAGCTGCAGTACGATCGCCTCAAGTCTCTCAAGGCGGAGGGACAGTTTGATAGTTGGGGCATCCATAACCCAGATCCCTTTATTGCCTGTAAGAACAGGGTTAGTAAGAAGCTGATCACTGGCTTGTTAGATGAGAATGGGGTGGAGCAGTCTGAGCCAGAGAAAGTCCACAGGATCATTGGGGATTATTATAGAGATCTGTATAAAGGGGCTCATATTAATAAGGATGACATTAAAGCTTATCTGAAGGGGGTGTCCCTACCAACGTTAGACCTGGTGCAGGCAGATAGTATGGCCGATCCCATAACTGAGGATGAGGTGAAGAGGAGCATTGACTCCTTAAAGGCCAACAAGAGCCCAGGACTAGACGGCCTGACCAGCGGGTTTTACAAAGAGTTCAGGGACTTGTTGGCTCCGGACCTGGTGCAGGTCTATAATGATTGCCTCTCTGCAGGGAAGCTTCTACAGTCCCAGTATAGATCTGTTCTGGTTCTCTTAGCAAAGAAGGGAAATCTAAAAGATGTAAGGAACTGGCGTCCACTGTCTTTGCTAAACACTGACTATAAAATCCTGGCCAAGATCTTGTATTATCGGCTGAGTGAGGTGGCGGGTGAGCTGATCATCGCCAACCAGACGTGTGGTGTGAAGGGTCGGACGATAGAGGACTCATTGCTGCTGGTGAGAGAAGCTGTGACGTACATTAACCCCTTAATAACATCTGACGTACTAATACGCGTCTGTGCCCTGGGACTTAAGAGCCAGACCCGTATTAGTACGTCATCGCGATCGCCGCCGGGTGTCAGCTGATTGTCACAGCTGACACCCGGTACTATGTGCAGGGAGCGGTCCTGCACCGCCTCCAGCACATTAACCCCTGCGATGCTGCGATCGAAGTCGATCGCGGCATTGCGGGGGCAAGGGGAGGTGATCGCCGATACTCACCTTCTCTTCCGGCTTCCAGCGCAGTCTGCAAAGGCTTCCCGGGTGTTGCCATGACGACCCGATGTCGTCATGACAACATCCGGGTCACCAGACAGCAGGAAGATTGTTTGGACATGCGCAGTGCATCTCCAAACAATCTTCACACTGTGCACCGCTGATAGCCTGCATGGCATAGGGATGGTGCTGCATTCCTGTGCCATGCAGGCGATCAGAGAAAAAAAAGTGAAAGTCCCAGAATGGGACAAAGTAATAAAGTGTATAAACTGTCTGAAAGTGGAAAAAAAAAAAAAAAAAATTGCAAAAATATAAAAAAAAAATAAAAAAAATAATCCACCAAAAATAAAAATATAATGTACCCATCAATAAATATTATTATAAAAAAAAAAAAACAATAACAGTACACTTATTTGGTATCGCCGCGTCCGGAACAACCTGACCTATAAAACTGTCCCACTAGTTAACCCCTTCAGTGAACACGGTAGAAAAAAAAAAAAAACGAAGCAAAAAAACAATGCTTTATCACCATACCGCCAAACAAAAAGTGGAATAACACGCGATCAAAAAGACACATATAAATAAAAATGGTACCGCTGAAAACGTCATCTCGTCCCGCAAAAAACAAGCCGCCATACAGCTCCATCAGCCGAAAAATAAAAAAGTTATAGCTCTCAGAATAAAGCGATGCTAAAAAATATTTTTTTCTATAAAATAGCTTTTATTGTGTATAAGCGCCAAAACATAGAAAAATGATACAAATGTGGTACCGCTGTAAACGTACTGACCCGAAGAATAAAGCTACCTCATCAATTTTACCACACGCGGAACAGAATAAAAAAAAAAAAAAAAAAAAAAACAATTCCTGAATTGTTGGTTTTTGTTTATTCTGCCTCCCAAAAATCGGAATAGAAAGCGATCAAAAAATGTCACGTGCCTGAAAATGGCACCAATAACAACGTCAAGTCATCCCACAAAAAACGAGCCGTCACATGACTGTCTGCTAAAATCTGGAAAAATTATAGCTCTCAAAATATGGCGATGCAAAAACTAGATTTTACAAAAAATGCGTCTTTTAGTGTGTGACAGCTGTCAGTCATAAAAACCCCATTTGATTCTGGCATTGCTGTAATCACACCGACCCGAAGAATAAAGTCGTCTAATCACTTATACCGCACAAGGAACGGCGTCAAAAATAAACTCTTGGGCTGGGTTTGGGGCTAGGGTTGTGCTGGGGCTAGGGTTGTGCTATGGTTAGGGTTGTGCTAGGGTTAGGGCTGGGGTTGGGATTTTTTTCAAAAGTAAGAAAAAAAGATGACGATATGGCGACTAGTGTTGAGCGCAAGTGCTCGCTACTTGAGTTTGCATCGGGTGCTCTGGTATGCATTGAGTATCATGGGTATTTGAGTGACATGCTCGAGTCTCTGCCCCATATGCTTCGCGGCCAAAAAAACTTTACGGGGATTGCCTGCCATGCACGAGCGATCCCCGCATGTTTTTTTTTGGGTGTCTAGTAACCGTGAAACATGCGGAGCAGGGACTCGAGCATGTCAGTCGAGCACACGCTGTACATGGTGCATACCTGAGTACCCGATGCAAACTCAAGTAGCGAGCACTTGCGCTCAAGAATAATGACAACTTATTCAATATGATGACCTAATGTAAACAAATTCTGTGCCGTACCTCTGGGTTCAAAATGTTCACTATACACCTTAATAAAATCCTTGAGGGGTATAGTTTCCAAAATGGGGACACTTGTGGGGGAGCTCCACTGTTTAGGCACATCACGGGCTCTCCAAACGCGACATGGTGTCCGCTAACGAATTGAATGGAAAATCGGCTCAAATTGTTAGCGGACGCCATGTTGCGTTTGGAGAGCCCCTGTGTGCCCAAACATTGGAGCTCCCCCACAAGTGACCCCATTTTGGAAACTAGACCCCCAAGGCACCTATCTAGATGCATAGTAAGCACTTGGAACCCCCAGGTGCTTCACAAATTGATTCGTAAAAATGAAAAAGTGAAAAAAAAAACAGATGGTAATCTCGCCTGAAGAAGGAGCCTCTGTGCTCTGAAAGCTTGCATATATATATATTTTCTGGTTAGCCAATAAAGGTATCACCCCAAGAATACTTTTGTCATTTTTGGCATACAAGTATTTACATCGATTTTTCTGGCTAGCACGGTGCCACAATATAACTTTGTATTGTACATCATGATAATGGAAGATACCCCAATGTATCGATCACAGATGGATCTGAAAAACCTCCTGAAGAAACTGGCACAAATGAACAGCGACATTTTCTTTCTATCCAGATGCAAAAAAGAAAACTTAATCCCCAAAGACCTCATAATAAGGAATCCGACTCAGTTTACCTACAATACTCATTTTTCACAGAAACTTTGCTACAGATCATCTGAGAGACTGCGGAATCACCGCATTGGATTTTTCTACAACAAGAAGAAGAAGAGGACCATCCATAAAGAGATAACTTCTCTACAGGGCCGAATACAAGGACCAGATTCATGTCTAATCAAGGAGACATTACAGGATTTTTACAAAAAATTGCAACATCACCTTATTATCAATAAGAAAAAGAAACTTGACAGACTGAGGAAGAAAGCAGGTCTCAATGTAGTTGAAGGTAAGCCCAATTTACAAAATCATTTTAATACATCGTCCTCTGTTGTGAACCTCTCACAGTATGAGCCAAACGCAGGAGAAATGAATGTTTTATCAAAGGGACTAACATTCTGTCCTACAAAACAACTTGATACGGCTCAATTTTGTAGTGATATTGAGGAATTCTTCCGCAGATTACGGCTTAAAGAATTCTTTCACAACCATGCAGATATCACACCACAAGATAATCTGAACAACACATCAAAAAAGAAAAAGAGGACAAACTGGACCCCCCAACCTGGGCACAACCAAACTCTAGATCACTACGTAGACTGTTTCCGTAAAAAAGTTAAATCTGACATTTTGGACAGATGCCACAAAGTGCCGCACAATATCAGTATGGAGGAAAGAAAAGCCATACAGTCTTTAAAAGCAAATAACAATATCATCATCAAACCAGCAGACAAAGGAGGAGCTGTAGTCATTATGAACATGTCAGATTACATCCAAGAAGCACACAGACAACTCTTGGATATAAAATACTACACTCCACTTCAGGAAGATCCCACCAAAAAATACACAGAGGAACTAACACATATCATCAATGGGTTTGATTCTACTTCATCCTCACTACTGGAACTAATACCAGACAATCCCCAAACAGGTACCTTCTACATGTTTCCTAAAATACATAAAGGAGGTAATCCTGACAGGCCAATCATTTCTGGCATTGGGACATTAACGGAAAATATCTCAGGCTGGGTGGAGAACATTCTGAAACCCCTGGTGAGACGCACACCCAGCTATATCCAGGACACCACGGATAGCCTCTGCAAACTGTCAGCTCTCGGCCCACTTCCGGAGGACACAATACTAGCCACCATGGATGTAGAGTCTCTCTACTCCAACATTCCTCATGAGGATGGGATTGTAGCAAGCAAACATTTCCTACAAAAAAACAATCTGGCTACAGAACCAACTCTGCAATTCATCAGGTTTGTGCTCCATCACAATTATTTCTCCTTTGGGAACAATTTATACCAACAATGTATGGGTAGCGACATGGGAAGCAAAATGTCCCCACAATATGCTAACCTATTTATGGCTAAACTACAGGAGGAGTTTTTGTCATCTTGCTCTATTAAACCTCTAGCATACTTCCGCTACATTGATGATCTGCTAATAATCTGGACAGGCTCAAAAGATGATCTGCTGACCTTCCACGATAACTTCAACAGGTTCCACCCAACCATCAAGCTCACCCTCAACTTCTCAAAATCCCAAATACATTTTCTGGACATGACCATATACATCAAAGACAACACCATACAGACATCAATTTACCATAAGCCCACAGGACTAGAGATGAGCGTTGTTCTACTCGAACTGTTCGCCAATCTCAAATTCGAGCTGTTTTGGGTGGTGTTCGAGCCGTTCGGCGAACACGAACAATTTGAGAAAAATTCGGCTGTTCGAGGTTATGTTTGATAACTGTTCGTGCACCAAAATCATAACTGGATTTTTTCTCAGTAATGATGAAAATTAATGTTAATACGCAGTTTGAGTGTACAGCAGGGCGGGGAGAGGGGCAGGGGATGGATCTCTGCAGGAACAATGAAGATCTCCATTTTTTTTTTCTCTTTCCCGCATTTACAGTGGGGAGGTGCAATCTGTCAGCCTATCAGCAGCGCACACACGGAGCGAAGTGCTTTTTTTCACACAAGCAAGGGCATGTGTCATTGGCAGTGTATGTCACATGTCCTTGCCCTATAAGACCAAGCCATTTTCCCCGTCGCCACCATTTTCTCACTGCTGCAGCTGCGTGTTAGACGGCACCGCTGTTGCTGTGTGTGCTATACCTTGTTAATTTCAAGCCAATTTTCGCACAAATCTACAGATAGCTTGGGAGTAGGGAATAGTTGTGATTGCAGTCCTTTTAAGGACTAGGTTACAGCATTTCCTACGACTTTTATCAGGCAGGTCTGTGCTCTTAAATAGATAGATTGTGGGAGTAAAGACTAATTGTAATTGCAGTCCTTTTCAGGACTAGGTTACATCAGTTCCTATCAGTTTTTGCCAGGCAGGTCTGTGCCAGTGCTGTGCAAGTTTTTTTCACAGCATTTGGCTGAATCTAGCAAAGCTAATCCTTTTTGGCCTATTGCAGAGTGTGTTAGTCAGTGGAGTAGCCTATCTGTGTTGCAAGATATACCACCTGTGTATAAAATACCAATTTTTTTACTGCACCTAGTGAAGTAAAATCTTTTCGCCATAGCATCATTCTATTAGTCCATCTATACTGACCTCCATCAGGTTGCAAATTAAATATAATTTTTTTCTGCATCTAGCTCTGAAAAAATATTGGGCTTCTAGCTGTGTGTGGGACTTGTTGTATTAGTCCATCTATACTGACCTCCATCAGGTTGCAAACTAAATATATTTTTTTCTGCATCTACCTCTGAAAAAATATTGGGCTTCTAGCTGTGTGTGGGACTTGTTCTATTAATCCATCTATACAGACCTCCATCAGGTTGCAAACTGAATATATTTTTTTCTGCATCTACCTCTGAAAAAATATTGGGCTTCTAGCTGTGTGTGGGACTTGTTCTATTAGTCCATCTATACTGACCTCCATCAGGTTGCAAATTGAATATAATTTTTATCTGCATCTAGCTCTGAAAAAATATTTGGCCTTCTAGCAGTGTGTGGGACTTTCTCTATTAGTCCATCTATACTGACCTCCATCAGGTTGCAAACTGAATATATTTTTTTCTGCATCTACCTCTGAAAAAATATTGGGCTTCTAGCTGTGTGTGGGACTTGTTCTATTACTTCATCTATACAGACCTCCATCAGGTTGCAAACTGAATATATTTTTTTCTGCATCTACCTCTGAAAAAATATGTGGCCTTCTAGCAGTGTGTGGGACTTTCTCTATTAGTCCATCTATACTGACCTCCATCAGGTTGCAAACTGAATATAATTTTTTTCTGCATCTAGCTCTGAAAAAATATTTGGCCTTCTAGCAGTGTGTGGGACTTTCTCTATTAGTCCATCTATACTGACCTCCATCAGGTTGCAAATTAAAAATAGTTTTTATCTGCATCTACAGTACCTCTGAAAAAATATTTGGGCTTCTAGCTGTGTGTGGGACTTGTTCTATTAGTCCATCTATACTGACCTCCATCAGGTTGCAAATTGAATATAATTTTTATCTGCATCTAGCTCTGAAAAAATATTTGGCCTTCTAGCAGTGTGTGGGACTTTCTCTATTAGTCCATCTATACTGACCTCCATCAGGTTGTAAATTGAATATAATTTTTATCTGCATCTAGCTCTGAAAAAATATTTGGCCTTCTAGCAGTGTGTGGGACTTTCTCTATTAGTCCATCTATACTGACCTCCATCAGGTTGCAAACTGAATATATTTTTTTCTGCATCTACCTCTGAAAAAATATTGGGCTTCTAGCTGTGTGTGGGACTTGTTCTATTACTCCATCTATACAGACCTCCATCAGGTTGCAAACTGAATATATTTTTTTCTGCATCTACCTCTGAAAAAATATGTGGCCTTCTAGCAGTGTGTGGGACTTTCTCTATTAGTCCATCTATACTGACCTCCATCAGGTTGCAAACTGAATATAATTTTTTTCTGCATCTAGCTCTGAAAAAATATTTGGCCTTCTAGCAGTGTGTGGGACTTTCTCTATTAGTCCATCTATACTGACCTCCATCAGGTTGCAAATTAAAAATAGTTTTTATCTGCATCTACAGTACCTCTGAAAAAATATTTGGGCTTCTAGCTGTGTGTGGGACTTGTTCTATTAGTCCATCTATACTGACCTCCATCAGGTTGCAAATTGAATATAATTTTTATCTGCATCTAGCTCTGAAAAAATATTTGGCCTTCTAGCAGTGTGTGGGACTTTCTCTATTAGTCCATCTATACTGACCTCCATCAGGTTGCAAATTAAAAATAATTTTTATCTGCATCTACCTCTGAAAAAATATTTGGGCTTCTAGCTGTGTGTGGGACTTGTTCTATTACTCCATCTATACTGACCTCCATCAGGTTGCAAACTGAATATATTTTTTTCTGCATCTACCTCTGAAAAAATATGTGGCCTTCTAGCAGTGTGTGGGACTTTCTCTATTAGTCCATCTATACTGACCTCCATCAGGTTGCAAACTGAATATAATTTTTTTCTGCATCTAGCTCTGAAAAAATATTTGGCCTTCTAGCAGTGTGTGGGACTTTCTCTATTAGTCCATCTATACTGACCTCCATCAGGTTGCAAATTAAAAATAATTTTTATCTGCATCTACAGTACCTCTGAAAAAATATTTGGGCTTCTAGCTGTGTGTGGGACTTGTTCTATTAGTCCATCTATACTGACCTCCATCAGGTTGCAAATTGAATATAATTTTTATCTGCATCTAGCTCTGAAAAAATATTTGGCCTTCTAGCAGTGTGTGGGACTTTCTCTATTAGTCCATCTATACAGACCTCCATCAGGTTGCAAACTGAATATAATTTTTATCTGCATCTAGCTCTGAAAAAATATTTGGCCTTCTAGCAGTGTGTGGGACTTGTTCTATTAGTCCACCTATACTGACCTCCATCAGGTTGCAAATTCAAAATAATTTTTTGTCTGCATCTAGCTCTGAAAAAATATTTGGCCTTCTAGCAGTGTGTGGGACTTTCTCTATTAGTCCATCTATACTGACCTCCATCAGGTTGCAAACTGAATATTTTTTTTTCTGCATCTACCTCTGAAAAAATATTGGGCTTGTAGCTGTGTGTGGGACTTGTTCTATTAATCCATCTATACAGACCTCCATCAGGTTGCAAACTGAATAAAAAAATTTTCTGCATCTACCTCTGAAAAAATATTTGGGCTTCTAGCTGTGTGTGGGACTTGTTCTATTAGTCCATCTATACTGACCTCCATCAGGTTGCAAATTGAATATAATTTTTTTCTGCATCTAACCCAGCCAATAGTTTTGGCCTAATGCCACTCAGCTCTGCTCGGTTCCCATCCATTGTTTTTTTGTGCAAACAACTCCAGAGTTGTGAATTAGTTAACCACCAAAATGAGTGGAAAAAGGCCTGCTGCTGGTGGAAAGGGGAATAGGCGTGTTGGGAAGGGGAAAAAAGGTTGTGTCCGTGGGGTAGGTGTTAAAGCAACAGTAACATCTGCAGAAGAAAGACCATCTTCCAGCCAAACTAAAATGTCTACTTTTAGCGGACAATGTGATAAGATCCCTTTCTTACGGCCACGCCAATCGCTACAAATTCCAGATGAGGCACAAAAACAGCAGGTGCTTCAACGGATATCAAGTGCTCCTTTAAGTGGGCTCTCCTCCACATCAACTTCAACATCACAAATACTCCAGTCCTCAAAGGTGTCATCCCAATCGCACTTGCTTCCTCACAGCTCCCAAATCTCCAGCTGCCCGTCTGAGTATGAGGTAGAACAGATGGTTGAGTCTGCAGAGCTGTTTACTCATACTATAGCCTGGGAATCAGAGGTCGACTCCAGCGCTTCTGTGAATCCAGACGAGGAAATAATCTGCACTGATGCCCAGAATCTTTAGGAGTCGGATCCAGGACCAGACGCAGAAGGTTCTGACCATAATGTAGACCCTCATTCCCAAACTGTAACTCCTGTTGGTGGAGACAATGAGGAAGACGATGATAAGACTCAAATACCTGATTGGAGCGACAACTTTAGTTTTTTGTCAGGGCAGGAACAGGTTGGCTCTGAGGACGACGGGTGTGATAACGCACAGGGTGATGATGATGAGGTTGGAGATCCCACTTACTGTCAACCCACAGTCAGCCAAGAGATGAGGTCAGCAGAGGAGGTGGAGGAAGATGCTAGTGACGACGAGGTCAGGTTGCGCCTTCCTGGACAGAGACGTAGTACTGGAAGCACGTCAACAACTGCATCCTCAAACACAACTCTGCCTCTCACCACAAGTCGTGGTGGCTCTTAGGGTCGCATGGGTGCTAAGCCTTGCATAGCCTGGGCATTTTTTCAGATCGATAAAGATGACCCAACTCGTGTTATCTGTAACATTTGTCAGCAAAAGCTAAGTAGAGGCCAAAAAATACATAGTTTGAGTACTTCATGCATGAACCGGCACATGGACATGAAGCATAAGTTGCAGTGGGAAGCTCAGTGTGCTACAATGCGGCCTAGCCGGCCGGGCCAACCACCGTCTGCCATATCTTGTGCATCCGCAGCCTCTTCATCCTCTGTGACTGGGGGGACAGCAGTCACACCTGTTTTGGGGCGCAGACCTGCCACCTCTTTACCCGCAACAGCCAGCGTGATTGGCAGGTCATCATTTTCTTTGGAGGTGGTAACACCAGCTGGTGTTGAGCGCTGTCCGACATCGATAGCACCACCTTTGGATCAAGGCAACCTAACATGTCCGTCTGCATCTTCCTCACAGACCGGCAGTTTGCCGGGGACACCCTTATCAACCCCGTCTAAGCACAATAGCCAGCCCTCGGTCCCTCAGATGTGGACAAGTAAAAGACCATTTCCTCGTAGCCATGAGAAAGCTAAGAGGTTGAATTTCACCATCTGCAAGCTCTTGGCTACAGAAATGCTGCCTTTCCGCCTGGTGGACACAGAGGATTTTCGAGACCTTATGTCCGTCGCAGTGCCCCAGTACCAGATGCCCAGTCGGCACTACTTCTCAAAGAAAGGTGTGCCTGCGCTCCACCAGCATGTCGCACACAACATCACCGCTTCTTTGAGAAACTCTGTGTGTGACGGTGCATTTCACCACAGACACTTGGACGAGTAGGCATGGACAGGGGCGTTACATGTCGCTGACTGGGCACTGGGTAACTATGGTGACAGCAGGACAAGGGGCTGCTGTCCAAGTCTTGCCGTCCCCACGAGTTGTGCGTCAATCCTCTTTATGTCAAAGTTCCTCCACTGCTTCTGCCTCCTCAACCTCCTCTCGGTCTTCCACCTGCACCCAAAGCCTGTCTGGTCATGCCACAAGCTTTCTAACTGCGCAGAAGGGATCCTGCACACCTCCTTACTATGCTGGCAGTAGGGCTCAACGTCATCAGGCGGTTTTTACATTGAAATGTCTGGGAAATGTGAGTCACACAGCTGAGGAGTTGTGGTCAGCTCTGGAGAACCAATTTCATGAATGGTTGTCTCCACTGGACCTGAAACCAGGGAAGGCCGTGTGCAACAATGCTGCAAACCTGGGTGCGGCCCTTCGCCGGGGCAATGTCACACACGTGCCTTGTATGGCTCACGTGTTGAACCTGGTTGTCCAGCAATTTTTAGCCCACTATCCCAGACTAGATGGCCTTCTGCAGAGGGCACGGTCGCTGTGTGCTCACTTCCGCCGTTCGCATCCCGCAGCTCAGCGACTCACATCTCTACAGAAGTCGTTGGGCCTGCCACTTCACCGGCTAAAATGCGATGTGCCTACCCGGTGGAATTCAACTCTGCACATGTTGCAGTGACTGTGACAGCACCGACAAGCCCTGGTGCAATACGTTCTGACGTATAGCCTGGGCCAACGAGATCCAGAGGTGGGGCAAATCATGCTGGAGGAGTGGTCTCAGATCAGGGACCTATGCACCCTTCTGCACAGTTTTGAAATGGCGACGAAGATGTTTAGTGCTGACGATGCCATTATCAGCATGACTATTCCGGTGATTTACATGCTGGAGCACATGTTAAACAGAATTCGGAGTCAGGTGGTGGCACAAGAGGAGGTGGAGGAAGTAGAGGAGGAGGAGTTGTATGCGGAAGGGCTAACATCTGCAAGGTCCAGACGGTCGGCAGCACCAAGGCGGCAGGCATGTGAGGGTGGGGGAGATGGTTTTACCAGGGCGCATGGTAGCAGCCAAACTAGTGAGGAAGGTGCAGGAGCCCAGGAAGAAGTGGAGGACGAACTGATGGAAGACTCATCAGATGAGGGAGACCTTGATCACATTTCTGTTGTGCGAGGTTGGGGGGAGAGGACAGAGGAAGGAAGCATGATTGTTACCTCGCCACCAACACAACAGGGACTTGGTGCTCCTGGATGCGCAACACACATGAGTGCCTTCTTGCTGCACTACCTGCAACATGACCCTCGAATTGTGAGAATTAGAAATAATCCTGACTACTGGGTTGCCACACTGTTAGATCCCCGGTACAAAAGTAAATTTGCAGAAATTATTCCTGCCATAGAAAGAGATGCACGCATGCAGGAGTATCAGCAGAGACTGTTGCAGAATCTTACATGTGCTTTTCCACAAAATACCAGTGGTGCACGTAGTGAATCTCACAGTTCCAACTTGCCAACCGTGGGACCGTCAAGTGTTCAGCACTCAAACCGTAACAGAACCACAGTATCTGCTGGTAACATCAATTTTGCGGAATCATTTCACCACTTTTTTAGCCCATCCTTTGCAAGGCCACAGGAGACAAGAAGTCTGACACATAGTCAACGCCTAGAGACGATGGTACAGGAGTATCTCCAAGTAAACATTGAAGCCACGACTGTGTCACTGGACCCTTGCTCTTTTTGGGCTTCCAATCTGGATAAATGGCTGGAGCTAGCCACTTACGCCTTGGAGATCTTGTCATGCCCCGCAGCCAGCGTTCTGTCTGAACGTGTGTTCAGCGCTGCTGGTGGTGTGCTGACAGATAAGCGCACGCGGCTCTCCACTGATAATGTAGACAGACTCACGTTCATAAAGATGAACAAATCATGGATCCGAAACGACTTTTCTACCCCTGTGTCATCCCGGGGAGAGTAAAAGCTTGATGATTGGTTAAAATCACCCTACCAACCGTTTTAAGCTTTCAAATTACTAAGCATGTTTATCTGTATCTTGGCTGGAAAATAATTTGGGCTTTGTAGCAGTGTGCAGCACTGATTCTATTAGGCCATCTATAATAAGCTCCACCAGATTTAAAATTACTAATCATGTTTATCTGTATCTTGGCTGGAAAATAATTTGGGCTTTGTAGCAGTGTGCAGCACTGATCCTATTAGGCCATCTATACTAAAGCTTCACCAGATTTAAAATTAACAATAATTTTTAGCTGCATCTAGCCCGGAAAATAATTTTGGGGCTCCGAGATGCGCAAGACACATAAGTGCCTTCTTGCTGCACTACCTGCAGCATGACCCTCATATTGTCAGAATTCGAAGTAATCATGACTACTGGGTTGCCACACTCTTAGATCCCCCAAACTTTTCGATCAACCTTTTCATTTTAATAAAGACCAAAAAAATGGTCATTTTTGAAATTATAAGCATTAGCAGGTTGTTAGAAACTGAAATCAAACAGTTTTCAACTCAAAACTTTATTCTAGGTGATGTTACATTTTCACATAGGACCCCTTGTTCGAAAGGAGCTTCTGAACTCTCTCGTCCATTGAATTTGTCAGGTTTTGGATGGTTTCTGCTTCAATTGTTTTGCATGAGGACAGAGTACCCTCCCAGAGCTGTTGCTTAGATGTGAACTGCCTCCCGCCATCATAGACACTCCTTTTAATGATGCTCCAAAGGTTCTGAATGGGGTAGAGGTCAGGGGAGCATGGGGTCACACCATAAGTTTGTCCCCTTTTATGCCCATATCAGCCAGAGATGCAGATGTTTTATGTGCAGCATGAGATGGTGCATTATCATGCAAAAAAATGATCTTGCTGTGAAATACACGGTTCTTCTTCTTGAACCATGGCAGGAAGTGCTGTTTGAGAAAATCCACATACATTATGGAGTTCATCTTTAGCGCCTTCAGGGATCCTAAAGGGGCCGACAATCTCTCTCCCCATGATTCCAGCCCAAAACATTACTCCACCTCCTCCTTGTTGGCGCTGTAGCCGTGTTTACGTGGGGTGTCCATCAACCAGCCATCCTCCACTCCATCCATCTGGACCATCGAGCGCTGCACGGCACTCATCCGTGAACAAAACAGTTTTGAAATCAGTCTTCATGTAATGTTTGGCCCACTGGAGCCGTTTCTGCTTGTGTGAAGTGGATAGAGGAGGTCGACAGGATGGCGTATGCACAGCTGCAAACCTCTGAAGGACCCTGCATCTTGTTGTTCGGGGGACGTTGGAGGCACCAGCAGCTTCAAAAACTTGTCTGCTGCTATGACAAGGCTTTTTTGCCGCTGCTCTTTCAACCTGACGTAATTGCCTGTAGGAAAGAGTCCTCAATTTGCCCTTATCAGCACGCACACGTGTGTACTGTGAATCAGCTACTTACTTCTTGATTGCCAAGACACTTCATCCTGATCATCGCACAATGTTGATTGTAGTCATGCCTTGACCTAAACACTCCACAATTTGTTGCTTCTCAGCAGCCGACACATCCTTTTTCTTTCCCATTTTGGCAGAAAATGTAGGCTGCTTAATAATGTGAGACAGCCTTCTTAAGTAGTCTTGCCTTTCATTGGACACACCTGCCAAACTAATTAGCACAGGTGTCTGCAATTGCTTACAGTGATATAAAGAGCCCTGACACACATCACCATCAATGAGTTTAACTGACAAACAAACAAATTCTTCCCTTATCACTCCTAAACACTTTTTGCATAATAATTTGGAACACAGTGTACATGTGCTTTTCCACAAAACACCAGTAGTTCACGTAGTGAATCTTACAGTTCTAACTTGCCAACCGTGGTCTGTATGGAGTTGTTCAATAAAGGGCCCAAAATTAAGATAACATAGATGGGAGAGGTCTCTATGAATAGGAATTACTAAGTATTTGATACCCTGTGAGGGCCAGGCAAAGGGAAAGTTGAACTGGATGGAATCCTATATGGATTTGGGGAGGGAGACATCGAGGGCCTCAGACTTCGCTGCATTGATTTTAAAAATTTGACCATGTAACAAAGTGATCTATTTCAGCCATAACAGCATGGATGGATATATGTGATTGAGTGATATATACTAGGACATCATCAGCAAATAGAGAGCACTTGTACTCGGTGCCTTCCACCTAATATTGGGGTTATGACGAATTGATGAGAGCAGGTGCTCCGTCACTAGGATGTATAAGAGAGGGGACAGAGGACATCCCTGCCTTGTCCCATTGGTGATTGTGAAAGGTGATGAAAATGTTCTGACGCGCCCCCTGGGCCTTGGGACACCCGGAGCCGGACCCTTTTTGGTGGATGCTGGTGGTTGTAGTCTCCGTGGCGGCGACCCGGTTCCGTGGCTCAGGGCGGTCAAACCAGTGGCGGAACTATTTATGTGGTTTTGATGTTTAAATATCCGACTACGCCACCCGTGGATTGCGGTCAGAGTGAACCGCCGCTCCAGGGCAGACCGCTGAGGCTGGTGTTGTGGGTGCAGCAGAGCGTAGCATAACTCCCCACGGGAGGAGTATAGCCTCAGGGCAGTGTATGCGGAGGATGGGGGTGATGGTGCAGGGCAGCAGCAGTAACGACACGGAGTCAGTGATGCAGTCCAGGGCCTTTACTCACAGTTCTTATTATCCAGACCACGTCTGCAGGTAACGGCTGCCCACGTCGTACTGTGCTCACCAGGTGAGGGGCTCAGACAACTCCCAGATAACTTTGGAGCGCTTCACAGGACCCCCTTTGTGTGTCCTTTGTCTGGCCTTTCTTACCAACCCTTCTGTCCGGCTGCCTCGGGCCTCCTCTTGGTAAACTTGGCGCCAGTTTCCCTGACCCTATGTGGTGCCTTCCTAGCGGGTGTAGCGAGGGGCTGCGCCACATAAAATGTCACAGCCTCCTGTTTCTAGCTGAGGGTCGTTTCCTGCCTCCACTAGTTTCGGGGACCGGTCTCCCCCTTTGGCCTGACCCCTCCACGCAGGTGGATTCGGGCGTGCGGTGGCGACTGACTCGCCCGTCCGCACCCCTGGGATCCCTTCGTTCCTCGTTCCTGGAGCCTTCTCCGCTCCTCTTCCTTCCTTCTCCCTCTTCCAGGCCTGGGCCTCTGTTACTAGGCCCGCCTCCGGAGCAGAGCTCATGCAGAGCCCCTGCTCCCTGCCACTTCTGCTCAGACTTCTCTGCACTGAACTAAGATGGTGCCCACCTTTTATACTCCCTTCTCAATGCACCCAGGAACTGCTTCCTCCCTGCTCCTGCACTACAGGGTTCCCCTTCCTCAGTGTTCCCTCCCCCCACTCCAGCCAGGGACAGGGACTGTCGTGCCCATCTCAGGGGCATATTGGTCGCCCTGCCCCACGGCAATGTGGTGTAATGCATGCAGGTGTCGGGTCCTGATCCACACTACATGCTTACCTGAGAGTGAGATATCACACCTCTGGGTGAGGTGCAATACCTCTGTAGCAACCGAGCCCTCAGGGTGCTACAGTTCCATTTATCTTCAGCCTAGGTGACGTATTGCGATACAGGGCCGTGATTTTGGCTATAAAAGGGTCCCCTAGACCCCTACCCCAAGCTTTTTAAGAGAATCATATATGGCGTGCCAGGAGACTCTATGGAATGCTTTCTCAGCATCCAACGAGAGTATCTAATTACAAATTTTTAATTGCATCTAGCCCAGGAAATACTTTGTGCCTAGTAGCAGTGTCTGCTAGTCAGCGGATTATCCTGGCTGTTAAGCAAGCTACACCACCTGTAGTTTGGACACTTATTTTTTTCAAAGGAAATGCTTCGGGACCACGGGATACTCAGTGAAGAGCATCAGGAGGCACCCCAAGGCATAGGGGCTGGGACTGGCAGTAGGATACCTTGCGGTGGACCGCCGAGCTCGATCCTTATAAAAGCTTTTTAACTGCAGCAGCTTTAGTGGACGCTACTGGAGCTGGAATTACGCGGCTGCTTGCATGAGACTTGCCCTCCAATAGATCCTTGTAAATGGATTTAAAGTGTATTCATTCAAATTAGAGAGACAATTTAAATTAAAAAGCTTAGAGCTGCCTCCACCACAGGGGGGCTCGCTCGACCCACCAGCGGACAGGCACCAGTATTGGGAGAGGGGGGCTGGCCGTCAGGGTTCACCGCGGCTCTGGCACAAACCCGGCGACGCGGAGGTGGCATGGGCAGGAGCGGACTGAACGTGTCGGCTTCTCACTTTTTGGATTTTAGAAGGGCATGACATGCCTATATCTGTGTCTCCCCCTCCTTTTACTCCTCCACCTCTTTTCTTTTCGCATGACTATATGTACTTGTCACTTTTCCATGTGTTAGTTGTGTCTTCTGAGCAGTTTGTCAGCTTTTGGACACCTTTGAAGGTGTTTTCTATGTGTTTCTATGTGTTTTTGTTTGCCTGCCATTGGTTTTAACGGTGTTCGAAGGTGTTCGACGAACAGTTCGGCGAACACACGGGTGTTCGACGAACCGAACCGAACTCGAACACTACGGGGGTGGCTCAACACTACACAGGACGTCCAGCATATCTTAGATGGAACAGCTTTCATCCAAGACACACAAAAAAATCCATCATCTACAGTCAAGCTCTGAGGTACATTCGAATCTGTTCAGACAGCAAGGACAGAAAACTGCAGCTACTATCCCTGAGGAATACATTCCTACAACAAGGATCCCATCCACTGGTAATAGATGAACAAATTCACAGAGCTACAAGGATACCAAGAAGTAGCCTCCTGGATTACAGACAAAGGGAGGACAACAACAGGCTTCTCTTGTGGTCACATACAACTCCCACATGAACATCCTAAGGAAAATTGGTGCTGATCTCCAACCCATATTCCACAGAGACCACAAACTGAAAGAAATATTCCCAGAACTACCACTTCTCTCCTACAAACAGCCCCCTAACTTAAGGAATCTCCTTGTCAGAAGTGTCCTCTGATCACCATCAGTGACGGGCACATTCCCATGTAAAAACAAAAAATGCAAAACTTGTACCCACATATCACCATCAAATACAGTCTGTATACCTAACACAAATCAGGACTACAAAATCATGGATGTCTTTTCATGTACATCCTCCAGTGTGGTGACATGATACAATGTACAAGGTGTCCGGAAGGAGTTTATATTGGAGAAACGATGCAAAAACTGCAAACAAGAATGAATTTACACAGACACACAATTAAGAATGAACAGGACACACCTGTGGGAAAACATTTCTCTGGCCGGGGACACTGTATGAAAGATCTAAAAGTTTTAATACTAAAAGGTCACTTCAAGGGCAACAGAGAAAGAAAAATTTGGGAATTCAAATTGATAAGGATGTTCAATTCACTGACAACAGAACTAAATATAACACCTGGCTTTATGACTCACTACATGGACACAATTCACACCTCCAGATAATTAAACATTCCCAAGGCCTCTCATTTTGCAAAAAAAAAAAAAAACAACTAATTTGCTCTCCCTAACTTATCTGTAGGAGACATCACAACTTACACCTCATGAACAAATGTCTTGTTGTAACATCTCTCAAATGCTGTGCCTTTTGTCTCATGAATTCATTTGTAATCTTGCCTGAAGAAGGAGCCTCTGTGCTCTGAAAGCTTGCATATATATATATATAATTTCTGGTTAGCCAATAAAGGTATCACTCCGAGAATACTTTTGTCATTTTTGGCATACAAGTATTTACATCGATTTTTCTGGCTATCACGGTGCCACAATATAACTTTGTATTGTACATCAAACAGTGTTAGAAAGTTCAGAAAATTCCATTTTGCAATGATTAAAGTTCCGTTGTGAATTTTAGCGTGACTGGACCGTTCTTACGGAAATGTTTCCTGCCTCCTTCACTTAGATTCAGATCATACAGATAGTCAGACACCGCATTATCTCTGATACTATGGCCGATACAGCGCACATATAGATTATACTATAGAGTCCAAAAGTTTTGCTTTTTTTTTTTTTAAAATGTGATGACTTCTGTCTGGTTGTTGTGATGTAATTTCCCTGGTGAGGAATTGAAAGTGCATGAAGTTGTCATCATACAAGACCTTAATTGTAACCAAAATGCTTTTGAATATCATTCATATTCTCTGAAACAAGACCAAGAAAGGAAAAATTCTGCTGGGGTATGTAAACTTTTGAGCACAACTGTATCCTTGTTCATGGTAGCATTCATATTTCCATCAATTCTATGCCAAGGGCCAATGGCAGATGCAGAAAAGCAGCCCAAAACCATGAGATTGCCACCACCATGTTTCACTGTAGGCGTTTGGTACCTTACATCATTACGTTTTCCAACTCTGCAGTATATACAGTGCTGCCATCACTACCAAACAGATTGAACTTGGATTCAACCGACCCCAACACCTTAGACCAATCTGTCTCTTTCCGTTGTCTGTGTTCTTTGGCAAACACAAGTTGGACCTTCCGGTTCTTTGCAGAGATGAAAGGCTTCTTGACTGGAACTCGTGCATTCAGCCCTACTGCTTAGTCGTCGCGACTCACTTTGACCCCATATTCTTTGTTCATTTTGTGGACATCAGATACTGACTTTTTCTTTATAATGTGATCAACTCTGGAGGAAGTTCTCCTTGGTCGTCCACTTCTAGGTTTGCCGGCTGTTCCAGAACCTTCTTTTTCTTTCTTTAATATACCTGACACTTGACTCTGAGAACAGGTGAATTCCATAGCTGCCTCTTTATGGCTTTTCCCTGACTTCACTCCCAGAATAATAAGCTTCCTGACATCTGGTGATAAATTTGGCTTTGTCTCTGCCATGTTTTTAACCTTAAAACGCAAAAAAAAAAATTTAGGCAAAATTCGACTGCCCATAACAAAATATGCAAAACATTTGGCCCAGCAAATGTTGAAAACTAACACATAAAGGGATAAAACAATGTCCAACACAATTTTTGTCCTGATAGCTGACAATCATTTGCTTCCAGTTAACTAAAATCACCAGAAAAATGGCCTCACAACAACCAAACAGAAGCAATCACAATTTAAAAAAAAAATGCTAAACTTTTGGTGGCTACTGTATTCATACAGTCAGGTTTAGCTGAGCTGCCTTTATCATTTGGCACAAAGTACAGTATCACAACATTTAATGTGGCTGCAGGGAAACTAGGCTGTACTTTTGGAGATGCATATAAAAATATTTTTGGTTTTGTCACTCGGCCTCAAAAAATTTAGTTACATATCTGGTAAAAATCCCTGAGCTCTCCTGAACCCTGCTGCTTTTTTGCCGTTTTGCACTGCGTCGCTCCATTGCAGAGATACTCACATTTGTTGCTTTCGGAGTGCAGTATGTGAAATCTCTGCTTTGCAGTCCAACTTTGCATTTTTTCAGTCTTATTTGGGAGTGCGCACTTTCAGCCCTCCCTCCAAGACGCTGCCAATGATCACATGCTCGACTACTAGATCTTCTCCTGATCTGTGGAAGCAGAGAAGAAACAGCCCGTTGCACTACAAGCAGAGATTTCACATGCAGTGCTCCAAAAGACGCAAATGTGAATATCTCTGCAATGGAGCGACGCAGCGAAAAACGGAAAAGAGCTGCAGAATCAGGGGAGCTCAGGGACTTTTACAAGGTATTTAAGGAATCACCCTGTAAGAATTGAATTTTATCGTTCTGGGTCCAATTACTGGAAAGTGGATTGTATTATGTGTTGTGCACAGATATTACTCAGTATTGCAGGGTCTGATTACTGCACACTGGGGTCAGGTGGCTTTAGTGGTCCTATCACTGTCTTATTACAGTTTTTGTGGAGCATTATATGGCGGCACACGCAGTTTGGTACATGTGATGGGTCTCCTAACCATTTTCCTTCTGTATTTTTTTACAGAGAAGGACGGGAAGGCTTTCCATCCAACCTACGAGGAGAAGCTGAGGCTGGTGGCTGTGTACAAACAAGTCCTCCTGGGACCGTACAACCCCGACACGTGCCCCGAAGTCGGCTTCTTCGATGTCCTGGGCAACGATAGGAGGTAACGAACGTCGTGTGGTTTGTTTCACTGTATCACATTCCTATAAAAAAGTAGCCACTTTGTAAATAGCCTAACGTTTTCTTACCGTTTTGTATACACAGCACTGATGCAGATCTGTGTGTCTCCATGGTTACAGACTACACTACATATGTAGTCTGATCCTGCCATTGTATATTTTTCACCACTAAAGTAGCCGTCAGTGACTGCAGGGTGAACCTCATTACCATGAGCATTTATGGGAGCTGTGTACGCAAAACGGCAACAGATTTTCCATCATGGGCATGCATCGATCTGATGTGTCCAAAAAAAAAAAATAGGAATTGAAATGCAAAGTTTAATAGAAAACTGCAGACTGTTTCTTGCATAAAACTGAACGACGACGCGTTTCTAACCTCTTCATAGAAGCCTTTGCTCCCTCTGAGTGTCGTTCACACACTGTCGTCTTTCTCACAGGAAAGAATGGGCGGCCCTGGGCAACCTGAGCAAGCAGGAAGCCATGACGGAGTTTATCACCCTCCTGAACAGATGCTGCCACCTCTTCTCCACATACGTCACATCCCATAAAATAGAGAAAGAAGAGCAGGAGAGAAAAAGGTACTAATCCCTACAATCCGTACATCCGGCATCGGTGGGGCACGGTAACTGCTGGTTTCCTCCAGAAACAGCGCCACACGTGTCCACAGGCTGTGCCTGGTATTGCAGCTCAGTACTATTAAAGTGAGTGGGGCTGAGCGGCAAGGTGACGCACAACCTGCAGACAGGTACCTGAAAACAACTCCAGCACTAATAGTTACTGGAGACGTTCTTAAAGGGACCGCTCTGCAGATTGTGCAGTGAACCCACCCCAACTCTACCAGAAGAGGCGCTGGTGATGCTGATAGATAGGAGATGGTTTGCAGCGGTTTTCTATGGATGCCGGACCTGGGTCCTGCAAATCTTTCTGCTCCAGTCTATAGCAGAGGTTAGCGGCAGTCGCTATCTCACAAGATAGATGATGATCGACATCTGGGTCACGTTTTTCCACACTTAAAGGGGTTGTCTGTTAGTTTAAAGGAGCTTTCTGTTTCCTGCAGGGATAACGTCACGTCACTCTATCAGATTGCTGCAGCCAATCACTGGCATGTACAGCATGAGACCGTAGAAACCAGTGATCGACTGCAGCAGTCACATGGATTATACAACATCATCGCTGCAGGAAAAAAAGTGATGGCCGCCAGAGTGTGAGCACGGGAGAAGCGAAGGAGTCATCAGGCGAGAAATATTTGTTTTTTATGGGTCAATTTTGTAAAATTTCCAACTGCCTTAAGTGGTATCAAATCCCTATCATATCACTAACTTAAAGCCGCAGCAGTTCTTAAACTTTGACTAAGTTTGATACATAGAATCCAACCTGCAGTGTAAAGCATGGGGGACAAAACAGCAGTATGAGACTGACAGGACATGAGGCATCTTTCAGGTTACCTCCTACTCCAGTACTAATTGCAGTATAGCTGGAGTCAGTGATTATGGATTTACGGAGCAGTCGGTATGTAAGACCGGAGGGATCATGGACCGGACTTCTGCTTTAAGTCCCAGGAAGTGAGAACGGTTGACGCTGCTGCAAAAATCATGTCCGACATAGTTCAGTGTAAAGCGTCATCTGCTGACTTTACTGGAGAGAAGAGAAGGAGCGGAGACGGCGGGAAGAGGAGGAGCGGCAGCGGCTGCTGCGAGAGGAGGAGAAGCGGAGGAAAGAAGAGGAGCAGAGGCTGCGGAGAGAGGAGGAAGAGAGGATGCGAGCGGAGGATGAACGGTTTAGAATGGAACAGCAGAAGTAAGTACTCCCATCGGAAGTCACTCATCTTTCTTAAAGGATATTTTTGGGTGGGTCACTCATTCAGGACCCTCGTAGTATGAGCCATAGTGCAAGGAGCAGTCTGTTGTATGCAATGCTGGTGACCGGTTGGAGGGTACATGCGCTGGGGTCACCAACAATGGGGTCCACGGAGCCCTGTCACATTCATTTTAATGGAAAATTACTAAAGCTCTGCCGGCCACAGGCAATGGCGGGTGCAGCAGTCATTAGGGCAGGATCGTGCATTTGTGTTTCAAATCTTAATTCTATTTTTTTTTTTTTGCAGGCAGCAGATCACGGCCGCCCTGAACTCGCAGACAGCGGTGCAGTTTCAGCAGTACGCAGCGCAGCAGTACCCGGGGAACTTCGAGCAACAGCAGCTCCTGATCCGGCAGCTGCAGGAACAGCACTACCAGCAGTACATGCAGCAGCTGTACCAAGTGCAGCTCGCTCAGCAACAGGTAGACGCAGCGCACAGACCCCCGAGCCTCGCTGCTCTGAGCTGCATTTACCTGTCGGACCATGTTCCCACGTAGCATAAATGCTGCAGGGTTTGGTTTTTTTTGCAGAAAATCCCCTGTGTTTAAAACGGTGTTTCCCAAACTCCAGTCCTCACGGCCCCCATAGGTCATGTTTTCAGGATTTCCTTAGTATTTCCATCACCTGTGTAATACTATCAAGGCATCAGGAATTCTCTCACCTGTGTAATACGAAGGAGATCCTGAAACATGACCTGTGGGGGCCGTGAGGACTGGAGTTTTGGAAACACTGGTTTAAAAGTTTGAGGAAACTTCTTGTGCTTCCCGGAAAACTCCTGGCCGCTGTGCATCTAAAGACGTTGCTGAAATTTGTGTTTTTTTGGTTTGTTTATTTTTTCCTGTGGAGCCGAAAAAATGCATGAAAAAATGCCCTCGCTTCTTGTACAGAATTAATAAAACCTTCAGATCTTCAACAATAAATGGGGTAAAAACAGCTGTAAAAATACAATGATCAGAGTAGATTGCTATTGCGGGTTTTGATGTAGAAAATAAACCCTGCACTTTACGCTCCCTGGAACCTGAACTAATTAACTAATTGTTTTTAGTAAGAAAAAAATTGCGCGGCTGAGTTTTGCTCTTGATGATGGCGGTGCGCTGAGTAGCTGGTTGATTAGATGCAGCGTTTATAAGTGGAAGACAGTGGGATTTGTGTGCAGCGTCTATTGGAGCCTGTGGTTGTCTGAAACGCTGCCTCATTAGAAGTTAAGCTTCTTTGTTCTTCCCCTCATGCTTTACACTGCAGTTTTGCTTTGCAGCATACAAGAAATGAAGAATGCTCATAAATGACGTGGTGTTACCCTCTCCTTACCCTCTCGGCCTTACAGAAACAGCAGGAGGCACTTTCGGCTGGAACCAGCTCCCCTGTCAGTTCTCCATCCAAGATGAACATGGGAAGCATCACCGGCTCCGGAGAAGCCCCCTCGGTCAATGGACAAACCCACCCACACATAGACAATGCTGAGAAAGAACTGGAGGCCGACCCCGCTGGAAGACCTGCTGGAGAACGCGCCTAAAGGTGCGTCCTATTGACCCCAGTGGGGTTGGGGTCTGTTGGGTGGACAAACAGACGATACCTGGACATTGGCTAATGGTTTATGTTTGCTCATTATTTTTCCACTTCCTTCTCTCTACAGAGTCCACGCCGGTCATTGCTGCCCCATCCATGTGGACAAGACCCCAAATTAAAGACTTCAAAGAGAAGATCCGGCAGGACGCGGATTCAGTCATCACCGTCGGAAGAGGAGAGGTGATCACAGTCCGGGTCCCCACACACGAGGAGGGCTCCTATCTTTTCTGGGAGTTTGCCACAGATAACTTTGACATTGGTTTTGGGGTTTACTTTGAATGGACAGACTCCCCAAACACGGCTGTGAGCGTGCACGTCAGCGAGTCCAGCGAGGACGAGGACGAAGGTACTTTGTACAATTTTCATACTTCATTCCTGTACAATAAATACTGTAGCAGGTCTTCACTGCATCTCACCCCCTCTTCCTGAAGAGGTCGGGGGTCTCTCGAGAAGCAGCATCTTACCCCCTCGTTTTAAGGAGGTTGGGGCCTCTCGAGAAGCAGTGTCTTACCCCCTCGTCTTAAGGAGGTTGGGGCCTCTCAAGAAGCAGTGTCTCACCCCCTCGTCTTGAGGAGGTTGGGGCCTCTCGAGAAGCAGCGTCTCACCCCTTTGATTTGAGGAGTTTGGGCCTCTTGAGAAGCAGCATCTCACCCCTTCGTCCTGAGGAGGTCGGGGGGTCTCTCTAGAAGCAGCATCTCACCCTTTCGTCCTGAGGAGTTAGGGGGTCTCACCCCCTCGCCCTGAAGAGTTCTGGGGGTCCTATTGAAGCAGCGTCTCACCCCCTCGTCCTGAGCAGGTTGGGGGCCTGTTGAGAAGCAGCGTCTCACCACCTCATCCGGACGAGGTAGGGGGCCTTTCGAGAAGCAGCGTCTCACCCCCTCATCCGGACGAGGTAGGGGGCCTTTCGAGAAGCAGCGTCTCACCCCCTCATCCGGACGAGGTCGGGGCCTCTTGAGAAGCAGCGTCCCACCCCCTTGTTCCGAGGAGGTCGGAGGCTTCTGGAGAAGCACCAACTGGTCATGGATGTTCACCTCTGCAGGAGATCAAAAACCAACAATGTGCTCTCTGGGGCGTTACTGTGGTCTCTCTTGCTTTCCGTAGGTTAAGATTGACCTATCAGACTGGCGGGATGGTTGAGTCGCTGCCTAATTTATCCTCTCCCCAATGCCAGTAGTGGAGGAGCTGTGCCTCTGCAGAGGGAAAACGGGCCGCATCTAGCGTCAGAGAGGCTCATTCACACTTTAAAGTAAAAAGCTTGCGAGCGTGCTCTCCTTGCCAAGGAAACCAGTCACCACTGATAGTTTGTAGAGGTGGCCGGTATCCTAGGCAACCAGCTGTAAACTATAGAATTAAGAATACCTCCATATTTGACAACAGAGATACTTTTTAATAAAGAGTGAAATGTAAAGTTCCTGGTGTTTACAAGCACTTTGCAATTTTACCCAGCGAAGATGGAGGAAAAACCGCACCAAAAACGGATCAGATCAGCATGAGTCGCCCTGTACTCTCTCTGCGGGATTTCTGTAAGACTGCTTGTTTCCGGATTATTCCCGGAAGACCCCTTTATGCTTCTGTTTTAGCTCCGCGCCCATGACTTGTCCCACTCTGATATCCTGGACTCACTCCTGACTTGTGTCTGTTCTTTACAGAGAATCCCAACAACGAAGAGAAAGCCGAAAAGACGCCAACAAGCCTCAGCTGGAAGAGATTGTGCCGGTCTACAGGCGGGATCGTCACGAAGAGGTGGACGCCGGCAGCCACCAGTACCCCGGCCGGGGGCTCTACCTGCTCAAATTTGACAACTCTTATTCCTTGTGTCGTTCAAAATCTGTGTACTACAGAGTGTATTATACTAGATAAAGGAGGGGCCTGCGGTCAGGGGGAGGAGCCGGCAATCAGGGGGAGGGGCAAGTGATCATGGGGCGGGGCCTGCAATCAGGGGGAGGGGCCAGGGCAGTAAGTCGCTCACATGACCTGGATCCTTTTCGATAAGTGTCGCCTCCTCATCGCTCCTCGTGGCGGCCGACACTAATTCAGAGTGCTGTGATTTAACCCGTTCTTTGCCACTACGATTGGTGGACATGAAAGGGGTTAAACATAATTTGGCTGTGCCTGCACTTTTGTGTTTTGTGTTTTTTTTCGCACTTGTTTGGGATTTTTAATTCTATTCTATGTGCGCCCACTCGGGGGCATTTCATGATCTGTTCAGAAGATGAACGCGCATGAGAAGCGTCATGGAGGAGGGGGCACCTTTGTGTTGGGTACCAGGGTAGTGGGCGCCCCCTCAAGACTGGTGGAAGGGTAAAGGTCCCATGCGTTCCCCTCGGTCTGCCCTATTCTGTACCACGCGCAGGTAGCTCAGCGCCATCGCAAACAGCAACGGTTTCTCCTCCACTATAGGTCAGGGCAAATCCGAAATGTGCTGTTGCCTCTCTGGTATCAGCCGTCTGTAGCGGGCAGGAGAGGGTAGTGGGGAAAGTTTCTTATCTCTTCTCTCATCAGTCTGATTTGTCTGATCTTGTACCATGTAAAATATGTAACAAATATGAGAAATGGTTTATAATAATAATAATCATATGGAATAATCTGTCCTGTGTGATCTGGTGGAAACACTGCACCTCCCCCAATGCCCCGCAGCAGAGCATGCGCTATGTGAGACCACCAGGGGTGGGCCGCAGGGCGGAGGGGGGGGTTCACGAAGCCTGAGAAGCTAGGAGGAATCTGGCAGACTTGCGATTGCTGCTCTGGAGGTGATAACAGCATTTCCTATAGATTTTACCTGTATGATGCTGCACTACGCCTTGTTGCCGTATAAGGGTAAGTCACAGGGCAACGGTCTCTGGTTGTTGTGAAACTACAACTCCCAGCATGCCCGGACAGCTCCTTGACTTTAGTTTGACTTGCACTAATACATTATGTAATTTCGGTTGTTTTCTATGAAGGCGTCGCTTTTCTATATCGCGTCCAATGAGCTGGATGAGGGCAGAATACGGCCGCCATACATTTACCATGGGAGATGGCTGATCGGCTCTGTGTATCGCTCAGTGCACCTATGTGGGAGCAGTCAGGGCGGCCATATTGCTCATCACTCAGCTTTCCCAGAAACTGAACGGAGGGATAGAATTTGCCCCTGCAAATGATACTATGAGCTGTAGGGATTAATGGCCAGACATTTAGATCCAGACTGTAGAGATTGTGGACGGTGGGGATCAGGCTGGTCACAGGACAGGGCCGTGCAGATGGTTTCCGCTCTGCATTGGGGGGCGCAGGTATCGTATACGGCTCCTATTATAAGGCGCTATACAGGTCGGGTGTTGGACTTTGCTGCCAGCAGCTGCACTTCTCCCTGCAGAAATGAGACCACCCATCCCCTTCAGCAGAGCAGTGATCAGAGCTATGGATGGGTGGGCTGTAACATTAGGGGCCCCTGGTACTCAACTTTCAGCCTGGAAGCAAGAAAAATCTCAGGTGCCAGTTTCTGATCATGTGGTTCAGTGTGATGTGAATGTTCAGGAATCTGCACCAATTTATTTACTATGTCTAAAGTCTGTCTTCTAATACAAGAATTAAGGTGCTGCCAGCAGCCACCACTAGAGGGCACCAGTGGTGTATGCACTGAGCTCTGCGCTGGCAGCAGCCTCCACTAGAGGGCACCTGTGGTGTATGCACTGAGCTCTGCGCTGCCAGCAGTCTCCACTAGAGGGCGCCTGTGGTGTATGCACTGAGCTCTGCGCTGCCAGCAGCCTCCACTAGAGGGCACCTGTGGTGTATGCACTGAGATCTGCACTGCCAGCAGCCTCCACTAGAGGGCACCTGTGGTGTATGCACTGAGATCTGCACTGCCACCAGCCTCCACTAGAGGGCACCTGTGGTGTATGCACTGAGATCTGCACTGCCAGCAGCCTCCACTAGAGGGCACCTGTGGTGTATGCACTGAGCTCTGCTCTGCCAGAAGTCTCCACTAGAGGGCGCCTGTGGTGTATGCACTGAGCTGTGCGCTGCCAGCAGTCTCCACTAGAGGGCACCTGTGGTGTATGCACTGAGATCTGCACTGCCAGCAGCCACCACTAGAGGGCACCTGTGGTATGTTGAATGCACTGAGCTCCATACCACCATCAGCCACCACTAGAGGGCACCTGTGCTGTTGTATGCACTGAGCTGTGCCTTTCCTGTGCTGTTGTATGGACAGAGCTCTGCGCTGCCAGCAGCCACCACTAGAGGGCGCCTGCGGTATGTTGTATGCACTGAACTCTGCGCTGGCTGCTGCCACCACTGGAGGGCACTTTCGTTATGTACTGAGCTCCATGCAGCCAGCGGTCACCATTAGAGGACGCCTGTTGTATGTACTGAGCTCCGCACTGCCTGCAGTAACCACTAGAGGATGCCTGTGGTGTATGCACTGAGCTCTGCGCTGCCAGCAGCCTCCACTAGAGGATGCCTGTGGTGAATGCCCTGAGATCTGCGCTGCCAGCAGCCACCACTAGAGGGCGCCTGTGGTGTATGCACTGAGATCTGCACTGCCAGCAGCCTCCAATAGAGGACGCCTGTGGTGTATGCACTGAGATCTGCGCTGCCAGCAGCCACCACTAGAGGGCGCCTGTGGTGTATGCACTGAGATCTGCGCTGCCAGCAGTCACCACTAGAGGGCGCCTGTGGTGTATGCACAGAGATCTGCGCTGCCAGCAGTCACCACTAGAGGGCGCCTGTGGTATGGTGTATGCACTGTGCTCTGCACTGCCAGCAGCCACCACTAGAGGGAGCCTGTGGTGTATGCACAGAGATCTGCGCTGCCAGCAGTCACCACTAGAGGGCGCCTGTGGTATGATGTATGCACTGTGCTCTGCGCTGCCAGCAGCCACCACTAGAGGGCGCCTGTGGTATGGTGTATGCACTGTGCTCTGCGCTGTCAGCAGCCACCACTAGAGGGCGCCTGTGGTGTATGCACTGAGCTCTGCGCTGCCAGTAGCCACCACTAGAGGGTGCCTGTGATGTGTTGTATGCACTGAGATCTGCGCTGTCAGCAGCCTCCACTAGAGGGCGCCTGTGGTGTATGCACTGAGATCTGCGCTGCCAGCAGCCTCCACTAGAGGGCGCCTGTGGTGTATGCACTGAGATCTGCGCTGCCAGCAGCCTCCACTAGAGGGCACCTGTGGTGTATGCACTGAGATCTGCGCTGTCAGCAGCCTCCACTAGAGGGTGCCTGTGGTGTATGCACTGAGATCTGCGCTGCCAGCAGCCTCCACTAGAGGGCACCTGTGGTGTATGCACTGAGATCTGCGCTGTCAGCAGCCTCCACTAGAGGGTGCCTGTGGTGTATGCACTGAGATCTGCGCTGCCAGCAGCCTCCACTAGAGGGCGCCTGTGGTGTATGCGCTGAGCTCTGCATTGCCTGCGCTGTTGTATGGACAGAGCTCTGCGTTGCCAGCAGCCACCACTAGAGGGCGCCTACGGTATGTTGTATGCACTGAACTCTGCGCTAGCTGCAGCCACCACTGGAGGGCACCTGCTGTATATAATGAGCTTCATGCTGCCTGCGGTCACCACTAGAGGGCGCCTGTGGTGTGTTGTATGCACTGAGCTCCCCCTAGTGGTGGCTGTGAGTAATCAGCATTTTAAAGTCTTATGTAAAAAGATAAAATAAATTAAAATTGTGTACAACTTGGAAAGGTGGACAGGTCACTAATGGGCTCCAATATTGAATTTGCCCTGAAAAATCAGCTATTCCCATCAATGAGCTCTCGCTGAGCAGCACATATGTGCTTAACCCCTTATTAGTCAATCATTCCTGAAAACCCCCCCATTACCCTGCAGTAACCCTAAATCCCCGTAGCCTTTGCAGGGCGTCCGTGTGTTATACCTGCACTGAATCTGTATTTCAGCCTCTCGTCCTTTGGGGCCTCAGGATCTTGACGAGTTCCCCTGAAGACCCCCAGATGCAGAATGTCCCCATGATGGAAGGTTTCCCAGCATATAGCATCCATCGCCCCTTGTCAGCGCTGCCTGCCGGGGCCGGACGTTAACCCTTTCTTTCCCCGTGAGCCCCCTCTCGTCTCGTTGCTGCCTTCCAGCTCTTCACCAATCAGCGAATCGTATTGGTGAGGACCGGGGAGCGCCGCTGCCTGTGCGGATACTTCCACTGCAAGAAGCCGAGAGATGAGCGACTGCTCGCAGCAGAAGTATCCCGACCCGCAGCGCCGCTCCCCGGTCCTCCCTTCACACCCTAGCCGCTGATGTCCCCACAGTATCCGCATGGTGTTACAAAGGTCCGGACATTTGTGTTAAAAATCGCTGATTGGTCGCTGGCGCTGCCCGCGACCAATCACCGATTTGGGCGCCAAATTTAAATATCGGCCGCGACCAATCACCGATCTTGGCTCCACATTTAAACACCGCTCTCGGCTTCTCGGAGTGGAAGTATCCGCACAGGCAGCGGCGCTCCCCGGTCCTCACTAATACGATTCCGCTCCCCGCTCCTCACCAATACGATTCGCTGATTGGTCGCGTGCGGAGAGCGCGACCAATCAGTGATGTTGGCGCTAAAGTTAAACACCACTGTGCTGATTGGTCGCCGACGCTGTGCGCGACCAATCACCGATTTGGGCGGCACATTTAAATAGCGTCCGCGACCAATCAGTACAGCGGTGTTTAAATGTGGAGCCAAGATCGGTGATTGGTCGCGGCCGATATTTAAATTTGGCGCCGAAATCGGTGATTGGTTGCGGGCAGCGCCAGCGACCAATCAGCAATTTTTAACACAAATGCTGACATCCATGCGGCTAGGGCGTGAAGGGAGGACCGGGGAGCGGCGCTGCGGGTCCAATTGGTCGCGGCCGCTATTTAAATGTGCCGCACAAATCGTTGATTGGTTGCGGACTTGGCCCGCGACCAAGCACTGATCTTGCGGCCAAAGTTAAACACTACTGTGCTGATTGGTCGCGGACTCTGCCCGCGACCAATCACGGATTTGGGCGCCAAATTTAAATATCGGCCGCGACCAATCACCGATCTTGGCTCCACATTTAAACACCGCTGTGCTGATTGGTCGCTGCCGATATTTAAATGTGGCTCCCAAACCGGTGAGTGGTCGCGGGCGGCGTCGCCGACCAATCAGCACAGCGGTGTTTAAATGTGGAGCCAAGATCAGTGATTGGTCGGGTCCGAAGACCGCGACCAATCATCGAATCTTCTTGGTGAGGACCGGGGAGCGCTGCTGCCTGTGCGGCTACTTACGCTGCGAGAACCCGGGACATAGTGGGCGCTGGCAGCAGAAGTATCCCGACCCGCAGCGCCGCTCCCCGGTCCTCCCTTCCGCATGGAGGTCAGTGGCACCGGCGGTCCTTCCGCTGCTACCAGCCGGGAGATGAGCGCCTTGCGCCGCTCATCTCCCGGCTGCATCTCCGTCCCGCAGATGGGTCCGGCGGTCGGGTTCCTTCTGCTGTTGCTGGCCGGGAGATGAGCGCCTCGCGGAGCTCATCTCCCGGCTGCATCGCCGCTCAGCTCCGTCCCCCAGATGAGCCGCTAACGGCCGCCATCTTTTTTCAGAAATCCCACAGCGCTGATTGGCCGCTGCCGGACCAATGAGCGACGCGGGATTTCCTGGACAGACAGACAGACAGACAGACAGATGGGATAAGACGATTATATATATATAGATAATTTACCTTTCTCCTCATTAAAGATGGAATTAGCGGCTTTTTGATTTTCTTATGATGTAAAAACTGCGCCTGAGATGATTCATTACGGTGTAATACAATCACCCCACGAGGAGCTTTTACAATCTGTTATAGAGACCTGATGCTTAAAGGGGTTGTCTACTTTTATATACCCCCCCCCCTATAAGGGGATGGGGGGCAGTGATGGCATTTAATGGGGGTTGGTCATGCTCCCTTTATTAGTACGACACCAGCTTGTCTGTTCTGCTTAAAAGCCTCTCTATATGCCCTATTACTTCCTATGGCTATCATGCAGAATATTTGTAACTTTTAGGTTGTTCTGTGCTATATTATTTTTTAATAGCATCAAAATTCCCCATGTAAATTATAAATTTCTTTCTGCTTTGCTCATAGCCACCACTAGAGGGTGCCACATGCATACAGATTTGTGTTCCTTATATAAACAGAATGCAAAGAACTCCCCCTAGTGTTGGCTGCAGGTACCTAGAATGTAACATCAATGACTTGGGTTGAGGAAATAAAACGTACAATTATGTACTAAATGGTAAAACAATGGGTAAAATAGTCGCTATAGACTTGCGTGTATGGGCGGAAGTTGAAGTCCACTTTAGTGACCAGTGGCCGGCAAATAAAATGATGGGATGCATTAAAAGAGGCCGAGCTGCTCCTGAGGAGAACGTCCTTCTGCCTTTATACAAGTCCCTATTGCGGCCACACAGGACTGGGGACAATTTTGGGCTCCAGTCTATAAGGAAGATATAGATGAACTAGAGCGGGTGCAGAACAACCAAGGTGATGAAGGGAATGAGGGACTGCAGAGGACGAGGGATCAGACTGGGGGTTATTCAGTTTGGAGAAAAGACGGCTGACGGGAAATCTCATTACAATGGAGAAATGGATGAGGGGACAGGACCCAGATTTTCTGATGATCTTTCTACACCTTGATCTGCAACAATGACAAGGAGGCGTCCTCTCCATCTTCTATATATATAATTCAGTCAGTCAGTCAGTCAGTCAAGGAAATCCCGCGTCGCTCATTGGTCCGGCAGCGGTCAATCAACGCCGCGGGATTTCTGAAAAAAGATGGCGGCAGTTAGCGGCTCATCTCCCGGCCGGCAACAGCAGAAGGAACCCGACCGCCGGACCCATCTGCGGGACGGAGATGCAGCCGGGAGATGAGCGGCGCGAGGCGCTCATCTCCCGGCCGGTAGCAGGGGAAGGACCGCCGGCGCCGCTGACCTCCATGCGGAAGGGAGGACCGGGGAGCGGCGCTGCGGGTCGGGATACTTCTGCTGCGAGCGCCCGCTATGTCCCGGGTTCTCGCAGCATAAGTAGCCGCACAGGCAGCGCTGCTCCCCGGTCCTCACCAAGACGATTCGATTATTGGTCGCGGTCTTCGGACCCGACCAATCACTGATCTTAGCGCAAAAGTTAAATACCGCTGTGCTGATTGGTCGCCGACGCTGCCCGCGACCAATCACCGATTTGGGCGCCACATTTAAATATCGGCCGCGACCAATCAGCACAGCGGTGTTTAAATGTGGAGCAAAGATCTGTGATTGGTCGCGACCGATATTTAAATTTGGTGCCCAAATCGGTGATTGGTCGCGGGCAGCGTCCGAGACCAATCAGCACAGTAGTGTTTCACTTTGGCCGCAAGATCAGTGATTGGTCGCGGGCCAAGTCCGCGACCAATCAACGATTTGTGCGGCACATTTAAATACCGGCCACGACCAATTGGATGTCAGCGCCGCTCCCCGGTCCTCCCTTCACGCCCTAGCCGCATGGATGTCAGCGGCGCTGCCTGTGCAGCTACTTCCGCTCCGAGAACCCGGGACATGAGCAGGCGCTCGGAGCAGAAGTATCCCGACCCGCAGCGCCGCTCCCCGGTCCTCCCTTCACACCCTAACCGCTGATGTCCCCACAGTATCCGCATGGTGTTACAAAGGTCCGGACATTTGTGTTAAAAATCGCTGATTGATCGCTGGTGCTGCCCGCGACCAATCACCGATTTGGGCGCCAAATTTAAATATCGGCCGCGACCAATCACCGATCTTGGCTCCACATTTAAACACCGCTGTGCTGATTGGTCGCGGTCGATATTTGAATTTGGCACCCAAATCGGTGATTGGTCGCGGGCAGCGCCAGCGACCAATCAGCGATTTTTAACACAAATGTCCGGACCTTTGTAACACCATGCGGATACTGTGGAGACATCAGCGGCTAGGGTGTGAAGGGAGGACCGGGGAGCGGCGCTGCCGGTCGGGATATTTCTGCTGCGAGCGCCCGCTCATGTCCCGGGTTCTCGCAGTGGAAGTAGCCGCACAGGCAGCGGCGCTCCCCGGTCCTCACTAATACGATTCCGCTCCCCGCTCCTCACCAATACGATTCGCTGATTGGTCGCGTGCAGAGAGCGCGACCAATCAGTGATCTTGGCGCTAAAGTTAAACACCGCTGTGCTGATTGGATGCGGACGCCAGACGCGTCCAATCACCGAGATTGGCGCCAAATTTAAACAACGCTCTGCTGATTGGTCGCGGACTCCAGCTGCGACCAATCAGCGATTTTGGCGCCAAATTTAAACACCGCTCTGCTGATTGATCGCGGTCGCTGGCCGAGATCAATCAGCAGTATTGGGGCCAAATTTAAACCTCACTCTGCTGATTGGTCGCAACCACCGGCCGCGACCAATCTGCGTTATTTTGTGCCAAATTTAAACAACGCTCTGCTGATTGGTCGCGGCCGTCAGCCGCGATTAATTAGCGATTTTGGCGCCAAATTTAAACATGCTCTCCAGTCCTCACTAACACGGTTTGCTGATTGGTCGCGGCCGCCGCCCGCGACTAAGCGATTTTGGCGCAAAATTCAACCACCGCTCTGCTGATTGGTCGAGGCCGCCGGCCGAGATCAATCAGCAGTATTGGTGCCAAATTTAAACACCGCTTCGCTGATTGGTCGCGGTGGCCGGCCGCGACCAAGCAGCGAAATTGGCACCAAATTTAAACGCTCTGCTGATTGGTCGAGGCCGCCGGCCGTGACCAATCAGCCATATTGGTGCCAAATTTAAACACCGCTTCGCTGATTGGTCGCGGTGGCCGGCCGCGACCAAGCAGCGAAATTGGCGCCAAATTTAAACACCGCTCTGCTGATTGGTCGCGGTTACCGGTCTCGAATAATCAGCATTATTAGTGCCAAATTTAAACACCGCTGTGCTGATTACTCGCGACCAATCTGCGATATAGGCGCCAAATTTTAACACCGCTTTGCTGATTGGTTACGGTTGCCGGCCTCGACCAATCAGCGATTTTGCCGCAAAATTGAAACACAGCTCTGCTGATTGCGCCCGGTCGGCCGCATACCTATTCTAGAATACCCGATGCATTAGAATCGGGCCACCATCTAGTCTAATCATAATAACAGACGGGGATTCTTTACTGTAAGAGCATTAAGACTATGGATCTCTCTGTCACATGATGCTGTCATGGTGGATTCACTACCAGTATACAAGGAGGGCCTGGACACCTTTCTTGAAGAATATAATCTTATAGTTTCTAGATTGTGTGATGATGGTGATCCAGGGAACTCGCCTGATTGCCGTTTGTGGAGTCAGGAAGGAATTTTCCCCTGATATGGGGCAATTAGCATCTGTCTCCCGGGGTTTTTGTTTTCTTTCCTCTAGATCAGTGTTTCCCAAACTCCAGTCCTCATGGCCCCACAGGTCATGTTTTCAGGATCTCCTTAGTGTTACACAGGTGATGGAAGTATCATCAAGACATCAGGAATTCTCTCACCTGTGCAACACTATGGAAATCCTGAAAACGTGACCTGTGGGGGGCCGTGAGGATGGGGTTTGGGGAACACTGCTCTAGATCAACGTGTTATTGTACTGGTTGAACTTGATGGACTTGTGCAGTCAACCTAAAAGGGAGTCAGCACAGAATGACTGTTCAAACCAAGCGCAGGTGCTTAGTGCATCATGGTGCAGCCAAACATTGAAGGTCGCCTTCCCACGTGCTTGTTTTCTCTCCATTTGCACACCTCGCCCCCCCCCACCTTTGATGATAGCTCTGGCTTCATAGAGCAATGTTTGGCCAAATCACGGTGCACCGAGGGCCGGTGCTTGGTTTAAACAGTCGTTCTGTGCTGTCAGACTCGTTTTAAATGTTTGGCCTCGCCAAAGGTGCACTAAGCGCCTGTGTTATCACAGAATAGTGAGGACCGGTGTAGAGCGTGAGGCGTGGACATGGTGGTATCACAATAGTGAGGACTGGTGTAGAGCGTGAGGCGTGGACATGGTGGTATCACAATAGTGAGGACGGATGTAGAGCGTGAGGCGTGGACATGGTGGTATCACAATAGTGAGGACGGGTGTAGAGCGTGAGGCGTGGACATGGTGGTATCACAATAGTGAGGACGGGTGTAGAGCGTGAGGCGTGGACATGGTGGTATCACAATAGTGAGGACGGGTGTAGAGCGTGAGGCGTGGACATGGTGGTATCACAATAGTGAGGACGGGTGAGATCGTGAGGCGTGGACATGGTGGTATCACAATAGTGAGGACGGGTGTAGAGCGTGAGGCGTGGACATGGTGGTATCACAATAGTGAGGACGGGTGTAGAGCGTGAGGCGTAGACATGGTGGTATCACAATAGTGAGGATGGGTGAGATCGTGAGGCGTGGACATGGTGGTATCACAATAGTGAGGACGGGTGTAGAGCGTGAGGCGTGGACATGGTGGTATCACAATAGAGAGGACGGGTGTAGAGCGTGAGGCGTGGACACGGTATCACAATAGTGAGGACGGGTGTAGAGCGTGAGGCGTGGACATGGTGGTATCACAATAGTGAGGACGGGTGAGATCGTGAGGCGTGGACATGGTGGTATCACAATAGTGAGGACGGGTGTAGAGCGTGAGGCGTGGACATGGTGGTATCACAATAGTGAGGACGGGTGTAGAGCGTGAGGCGTGGACGGGTGTAGAGCGTGAGGCGTGGACATGGTGGTATCACAATAGTGAGGACGGATGTAGAGCGTGAGGCGTGGACATGGTGGTATCACAATAGTGAGGACGGGTGTAGAGCGTGAGGCGTGGACATGGTGGTATCACAATGGTGAGGATGGGTGTAGAGCGTGAGGCGTGGACATGGTGGTATCACAATAGTGAGGACGGGTGTAGAGCGTGAGGCGTGGACATGGTGGTATCACAATAGTGAGGACGGGTGAGATCGTGAGGCGTGGACATGGTGGTATCACAATAGTGAGGATGGGTGAGATCGTGAGGCGTGGATATGGTGGTATCACAATAGTGAGGACGGGTGTAGAGCGTGAGGCGTGGACATGGTGGTATCACAATAGTGAGGACGGGTGTAGAGCGTGAGGCGTGGACATGGTGGTATCACAATAGTGAGGACGGGTGAGATCGTGAGGCGTGGACATGGTGGTATCACAATAGTGAGGACGGGTGTAGAGCGTGAGGCATGGACATGGTGGTAGCACAATAGTTAGGACGGGTGTAGAGCGTGAGGCGTGGACATGGTGGTAGCACAATAGTGAGGACGGGTGTAGAGCGTGAGGCATGGACATGGTGGTAGCACAATAGTGAGGACGGGTGTAGAGCGTGAGGCATGGACATGGTGGAAACACAATAGTTAGGACGGGTGTAGAGCGTGAGGCGTGGACTCTGTGTTGTCACACAATATAATCACATCTAGTAACAGAACCTTTAATGGATGTTTTATACAAAAGTGAACATTCGCTCTGAAGTCTTAAAACCCTATAATTCAAGAAACTATTTCCTCCATACGAAATGCACGTGTAGATAGTGAGTCGTGGACACGGTGGTATCACAATAGTGAGCACGGGTGTAGAGCGTGAGTCGTGGACCCGGTAGTGTCACAATAGTGAGGACGGGTGTAGATCGTGAGTCGTAGACGCGGTGGTATCACAATAGTGAGGACGGGTGTAGATCGTGAGTCGTGGACACGGTGGTATCACAATAGTGAGGACGAGTGTAGATCGTGAGTCGTGGACGCGGTGGTACCACAATAGTAAGGACGAGTGTAGACCGTGAGTCGTGGACGCGGTGGTATCACAATAGTGAGGACGAGTGTAGAGCGTGAGTCGTGGACGCGGTATCACAATAGTGAGGACGGGTGTAGATCGTGAGTCGTGGACGCGATGGTATCACAATAGTGAGGACGAGTGTAGATCGTGAGTCGTGGACGCGGTGGTATCACAATAGTGAGGACGGGTGTAGAGCGTGAGTCGTGGACGCGGTGGTATCACAATAGTGAGGACGGGTGTAGAGCGTGAGTCGTGGACACGGTGGTATCACAATAGTGAGGACGGGTGTAGAGCGTGAGTCGTGGACGTGGTGGTATCACAATAGTGAGGACGGGTGTAGAGCGTGAGGCGTGGACATGGTGGTAACACAATAGTGAGGACGGGTGTAGATCGTGAGTCGTGGACACGGTGGTATCACAATAGTGAGGACGATTGTAGATAGTGAGTCGTGGACGCGGTGGTAACACACAATAGTGAGGACAGGTGTAGATCGTGAGTCGTGCACGCGGTAGTGTCACAATAGTGAGGACGGGTGTAGATCATGAGTCGTGGACGGGGTGGTAACACACAATAGTGAGGACGGGTGTAGAGCGTGAGTCGTGGACATGGTGGTATCACAATAGTGAGGACGGGTGTAGATCGTGAGTCATGGGCGCGGTGGTAACACAATAGTGAGGACGGGTGTAGATCGTGAGTCGTGGGCGCGGTGGTAACACAATAGTGAGGACGGGTGTAGATCGTGAGTCGTGGACGCGGTGGTAACACACAATAATGAGGACGGGTGTAGATCGTGAGTCGTGGACCCGATGGTATCATACAATAGTGAGGACGGGTGTAGAGCGTGAGTCGTGGACGCGGTGGTATCACAATAGTGAGGACGGGTGTAGATCGTGAGGCGTGGACATGGTGGTACACAATAGTGAGGACGGGTGTAGATCACGAGTCGTGCACGCGGTGGTAACACACAATAGTGAGGACGGGTGTAGAGCGTGAGTCGTGGGCGCGGTGGTATCATACAATAGTGAGGACGGGTGTAGATCGTGAGTCGTGGATGTGGTGGTAACACACAATAGTGAGGACGGGTGTAGAGCGTGAGTCGTGGGCGCGGTGGAGTCACACAATAGTGAGGACGGGTGTAGATCGTCAGTCGTGGATGCGGTGGTATCATACAATAGTGAGGACGGGTGTAGATCGTGAGTCGTGGGCGCGGTGGTATCATACAATAGTGAGGACGGGTGTAGAGCGTGAGTCATGGACGCGGTGGTAACACACAATAGTGAGGACGGGTGTAGATCGTGAGTCGTGGACCCGGTGGTATCACAATAGTGAGGACGGGTGTAGGTCGTGGGCGCGGTGGTAACACACAATAGTGAGGACGGGTGTAGATCGTGAGCGCAGTGGTAACACACAATAGTGAGAACGGGTGTAGATCGTGAGTCGTGGACCCGGTGGTATCATACAATAGTGAGGACGGGTGTAGAGCGTGAGTCGTGGACGCGGTGGTATCACACAATAGTGAGGACGGGTGTAGAGCGTGAGTCGTGGACATGGTGGTATCACAATAGTGAGGACGGGTGTAGATCGTGAGTCGTGGGCACGGTGGTAACACACAATAGTGAGAACGGGTGTAGATCGTGAGGTCGTGGGCGCGGTGGTAACACACAATAGTGAGGACGGGTGTAGATCGTGAGTCGTGGACGCGGTGGTAACACACAATAGTGAGGACGGGTGTAGATCGTGAGTCGTGGACCCGATGGTATCATACAATAGTGAGGACGGGTGTAGAGCGTGAGTCGTGGACGCGGTGGTATCACAATAGTGAGGACGGGTGTAGATTGTGAGGCGTGGACATGGTGGTACACAATAGTGAGGATGGGTGTAGATCATGAGTCGTGGACGCGGTGGTAACACAATAGTGAGGACGGGTGTAGAGCGTGAGTCGTGGGCGCGGTGGTATCATACAATAGTGAGGACGGGTGTAGATCGTGAGTCGTGGATGTGGTGGTAACACACAATAGTGAGGACGGGTGTAGAGCGCGAGTCATGGACGCGGTGGTAACACACAATAGTGAGGACGGGTGTAGATTGTGAGTCGTGGGTGCGGTGGTAACACAATAGTGAGGACGGGTGTAGATCGTGAGTCGTGGGCGCGGTAGTGTCACAGTAGTGAGGACGGGTGTAGAGCGTGAGTGGTTGGCGTGGTGGATTCACACAATAGTGAGGACGGGTGTAGATCGTGAGCGCGGTGGATTCACACAATAGTGAGGACGGGTGTAGATCGTGAGTCGTGGGCGCGGTGGATTCACACAATAGTGAGGACGGGTGTAGATCGTGAGTCGTGGGCGCGGTAGAGTCACACAATAGTGAGGACGGGTGTAGATCGTGAGTCGTGGGCGCGGTGGTAACACACAATAGTGAGAACGGGTGTAGATCGTGAGTCGTGGGCGCGGTGGTAACACACAATAGTGAGGACGGGTGTAGATCGTGAGTCGTGGGTGCGGTGGAGTCACACAATAGTGAGGACGGGTGTAGATCGTGAGTCGTAGGCGCGGTGGTAACACACAATAGTGAGGACGGGTGTAGATCGTGAGTCGTGGGTGCGGTGGAGTCACACAATAGTGAGGACGGGTGTAGATCGTGAGTCGTGGGCGCGGTAGTGTCACAGTAGTGAGGACGGGTGTAGAGCGTGAGTGGTGGGCGTGGTGGATTCACACAATAGTGAGGACGGGTGTAGATCGTGAGCGCGGTGGATTCACACAATAGTGAGGACGGGTGTAGATCGTGAGTCGTGGGCGCGGTGGATTCACACAATAGTGAGGACGGGTGTAGAGCGTGAGTCGTGGTCGCGGTGGATTCACACAATAGTGTGGACGGGTGTAGATCGTGAGTCGTGGGCGCGGTGGATTCACACAATAGTGAGGACGGGTGTAGATCGTGAGTCGTGGGCGCAGTAGAGTCACACAATAGTGAGGACGGGTGTAGATCGTGAGTCGTGGGCGCGGTGGTAACACACAATAGTGAGAACGGGTGTAGATCGTGAGTCGTGGGCGCGGTGGTAACACACAATAGTGAGGACGGGTGTAGATCGTGAGTCGTGGGTGCGGTGGAGTCACACAATAGTGAGGACGGGTGTAGATCGTGAGTCGTAGGCGCGGTGGTAACACACAATAGTGAGGACGGGTGTAGATCGTGAGTCGTGGGTGCGGTGGAGTCACACAATAGTGAGGACGGGTGTAGATCGTGAGTCGTGGGCGCGGTGGAGTCACACAATAGTGAGGACGGGTGTAGATCGTGAGTCGTGGGCGCGGTGGAGTCACACAATAGTGAGGACGGGTGTAGATCGTGAGTCGTGGGTGCGGTGGAGTCACACAATAGTGAGGACGGGTGTAGATCGTGAGTCGTGGGCGCGGTGGAGTCACACAATAGTGAGGACGGGTGTAGATCGTGAGTCGTGGGTGCGGTGGAGTCACACAATAGTGAGGACGGGTGTAGATCGTGAGTCGTGGGTGCGGTGGTAACACACAATAGTGAGGACGGGTGTAGATCGTGAGTCGTGGGTGCGGTGGTAACACACAATAGTGAGGACGGGTGTAGAGCGTGAGTCGTGGGTGCGGTGGAGTCACACAATAGTGAGGACGGGTGTAGAGCGTGAGTCGTGGGCGCGGTGGAGTCACACAATATAACATCTAGTAACAGAACGCTTCCTTTAATGGATGTTTTATACAAAAGTGAAGCCATAAAACCCTATAATACAAGAAACAATATTTCCTCCGTCCACATCGCACAATTTCCTTCTCACAGAGCAGCAGTAACAGAACGCTGCAGATTCTCTGCAGAAACCTTTGGTGCCGTCTACACGACAGGAACGAGGCCACATTTTACCATTTGTACCACAAGACCCCGAACAACAGACAAGAAACACGAGGACATGAACAGAAGGACAAAAGAAATCAGGAATCTCCTCCGTGTAACCAGAAGTCGGATCAGCGGAGACTCGTCCTCGCACACCTTATCCAGACATGGCGGCCGCCAGCGCCTTCACTTCAAAGGCCTCCGGAGGAATGGCACCCCGACTCTGTAAAGGGAAACCGATAATAAAGGAAAACCAAATCATACGTGTAAACCTGGAGACCAGACAGAAGCATCATTTACCCCTTTATACAGTCAGGGGGTGAGCGCTCTTAAAGGGGTTCTCCATTTATATGGAGATAAACATTAAATGGATTCTCTTATCAAGACGACTGCTCTCTATATACCGTATTAGTGCTTATAGATATTATAGAGGGGTCTCCCGCCCCGAACCCCCAGCTGTGAGCTAGAATAATACCTGGCCCCACCATCCCCCCCGGTGCATAACGTCCGGCACCATCTTGCCCCCCCCCGGTGTATAATGTCCTGCCCCATCTCGTCCCCTCCCCGGATGTATCATGTCCGGTCCCATCTCCCCCCTTCCTGGTGTATAACATCCAGCCCCATTGCTCCTCCTGTGCATAACGTCCGGCACCATCTTGCCCCCCCGGTGTATAATGTCCTGCCCCATTTCGTCCCCTCCCCGGATGTATCATGTCCGGTCCCATCCCCCCCCTTCCTGGTGTATAACATCCAGCCCCATTGCTCCTCCTGTGCATAACGTCCGGTCCCATCGACCCCCGATGCATAACGTCTGGCCCTTCCCCCCGCTGTGCATAACATTCAGTGCCATCGCCCCCCATGCATAACTTCCGACCCCATCATCCCCCGGTGTAACATCTGGTCCCGTTGCGGTGTGATGTCTTCTGGATAAAGGGGCAACAATTCCCACCAATGCCTCCAAAATCTTATAGAAATCCTTCCCAGAAGAGCAGAAGCCGTTCTATCTGTGGAGGAGCGACTCCATATTAATGTCTATGGGTGTAAGATGGGAGGTGAGAGCTCCCTGGAGGTGAATGTGGAGGGGGCACATACTTTTCTCCAGATATTGTATGTACAGTGATTCCATAGAGCAAGAACTGATCTTTGCAGCTGTAATCAGCTCTGGCCAATAGAGGGCAGCACTGAACCTCTAAACACCTCCACAGGACACATGCAAAGACCTTCAGAGATACAGTGCAGGTGTCGGCTTCAGGTCACTGGAGACAGTCAGCAAGTAGGTTGCTTAGTAAAACCATTTACTTTCAGGTGATGAAACACTTTCTTTGCTTGATGCACATCCCAGTTGTTGTCGTCAAGACATCTGTATGGGGAAAAGAGATTTTATCAAAAGACACCGACCACGGCGGCAGGAAGCCCATCGCCCGTGGCTGGTGTCACCTAAAGTTACATGATATAGAGGCAAAACCTCAGCTGTGAGAAGTGTCGGGGCTGCACAGGTTTTCAGTACCTTAATGGAAAGTGAAATGTTCCTATTCAGTGACAGAAAGCAGAGATCTTGGATACAAAGTGTATGATGAGGTTACAGAACCCCCCGCGCCCAGTGCCGCGCACCGCGGTCTCACTCACTTCAGAGCCCAGTCCGGCTTCATCCTCGTGTACGCGGAGAATGAGTGGACGGTGTCCCTGGCGGCGGCGGAAGGGGCTTTCTCGCAGATCGCTGGGACAGGTTTGGGGGGCTCAAGTGATGGCGTTTCTTGCGGACCCCCGTATGCATTCAGTATAACCATCTGATCATTCAAAATCTGAGCGCTGGAAAAAGAGGAAAACAAAAAAGTAACTGAATTATTAGTGATTTCAATATCTCGGCTTGCTTTCAGTGAATGGGACCATGTTTGTTACACAGACCGGATTCCTCTCACTGCTAATCATTTACTAACTGGGGTCTACGCAATATGCTGTACAGATTTTATGCCTCGCGATGTAATTAAGAATATTCTCATTCATTGATGGCAAGCAGAGATCTGAAAACGCTGAAAAAATAGAAATATAAATTACCGTATATGCTCGAGTATAAGCCAAGGCACCTAATTTTACCACAAAAAACTGGGAAAACTTATTGACTTGAGTATAAACCCTAATTTGGGAAATGCAGCAGCTACTGGTAAATTTCCCCATCCTGGTACGCATGGCCCCCTCATCCCCAATCCTGGTATGCATGGACCCCTCATCCCTAATTCTGTTGTGCATGGCTCCCTCATCCCCAATCCTGGTACGCATGGCCCCCTCATCCCCAATCCTGGTACGCATGGCCCCCTCATCCCCAATCCTGGTACGCATGGCCCCCTCATCCCCAATCCTGGTACGCATGGCACCCTCATCCCCAATTCTGTTGTACATGGCCCCCTCATCCCTAATCCTGGTATACATGCCCCCCTCATCCCCAATCCTGGTATGCATGGCAGCCCTCATCCCCAATCCAGGTATGCATGGCAGCCCTCATCCCCAATCCAGGTATGCATGGCAGCCCTCATCCCCCAATCCAGGTATGTATGGCACCCCTCATCCCCCAATCCTGGTATGTACGGTACCCCTCATCCCCCAATCCTGGTATGCATGCCCCCCCATCCCCAATCCTCGTATGCATGGCACCCTCATGTCTAATCCTGGTATGTATGGTCCCCTCATCCCCAATCCTGGTATTCATGGCCTCCTCATCCCCAATCCTGGTATGCATGGCACCCCTATCCCCAATCCTGGTATGTGTGGGCCCCCTCATCCCCCAATCCGGGATTGTATGCCCCCCATCCCCAATCCTGGTATGCATGGCCTCCTCATACCCAATCCTGGTATGTATGGCCTTCCCATCCCCAATCCTGGTATGTATGGACCCCCTCATTCCCCAATCCTGGTATGCATGGCCGCATTACTGCACACACAAAAAAATAATCAAACACTGAAGGTACGTGCACACAATCAGTAATTGCTGCGGATTGTACGCTGCGCACTTGCGCTGCGTGCAATCCGCAGATGCCAGATGTTATAGAATAGTGGATGGGATTTATACAGATCCCATGCCCACTATGCGTCTCCATACACCTGCGGCTCACCCGCAGACACGGACATGCGGCGCGTCTTCCCAGACCTCAGTATGTCAATTTCTCTTGCGGAGACACTAGTCTCCGCAAGAGAAATTCTATCAGTGCAATGTATAGGATGCGGTGAATCCGCATGGCTCAATGAACACATGCGGATTTACCAGCGTGCAGCGCTTTGGACGCAGCATAAAGTATGCTGCGTTCAAAGCGCTGCCAATAACGCCCATGTGCACATACCCTTATACTCACCTTCCTTCCTCACCTCTGCTCTGCGTCCTTTTCTGCTGCAGCAGCTCATGTCAGCATCTGAGCAGCGCATGACGTCACTGCCATGCGCTCTCAGACGCTGAGCTGCTGGCACATTCACTCCTCTCCACCCCGGGACTATGGGCGTGGAGAAGAGTGAATATGCACTCTCTTTAGTAGCGGGCACTGTCAGCAGGATCTGCGGCTCAACGCTTCTCTGTGTCCGCTACTAAAGAGAATGAATATTCATTCTTCTCCACGCCCATGGGAGTGGAGAAGAGGGAATATTAATTTCTCTTTAGCGCGGGCACACGTGGTAGCTGCAGCAGCGGCTACTGCGTGTGCCCCGCTCCTCCACCGTCGCAACCTCCCCCAGCACTATCCACCACCAGAATTTCTATATACTCGAGTATATACCAGAGTATAAGCCGAGAGGGGCTTTATCAGAACAAAAAATGTGCTGAAAAACTCGGCTTATACTCGAGTATATACGGTATATTAAAAATCTGGTGAATTACATGATGATTGGAAGAGATGAGATCAATCATAACCTATGCAGCGGATACCACCACTGGCGGCCTCAGTATTCCTGTAGACAGAAGACCACCGCCAGGAGGAGTTAACAGAGCGGCCGGTCATACATGCACCCTGCCTCCGCCAGGAGGAGTTAACAGAGCGGCCGGTCATACATGCACCCTGCCTCCGCCAGGAGGAGTTAACAGAGCGGCCGGTCATACATGCACCCTGCCTCCGCCAGGAGGAGTTAACAGAGCGGCCGGTCATACATGTGTAGCACCCTGAGGGCTCGGCTGCTACAGGGGTATTGCACCTCGACCCAGAGGTGTGATATTCCACTCCCGGGTAAGGATGGAGTGTGGACCAGGACTCAGTAAGCTGCATACACCACACACACCCCATTTCCGAGGGACAGCTCTACGGGGCTCCCATTTATATATATATGTAGGCACAACTGACCATGTCCCTGGCTGGAGTGGGGAGGGGGAGGAAAACCCAGTGGTGTAGGAGCAGATAGGGGTGGCTCTCTGGGCATAGGTAGGAGCCCATTGGTTGCTAGTCACCTGGGCTCACACATAGAGGGAGGTATATAAGGTGGGCACCATCTTAGAGTAGTCAGTTCAGTCCAGTCAGGAGGAGAAGAGAGAAGGAGAGTTCAGCCAGAGAGGGCTGACGGGGAGCTGTGGCTCAGTCTGGGCCCAGCTCCACGAGGCCGGCCTGGAGTGGAGGCCAGAGCCAGAGGAGAGGAACAGAAACAGCAAGGAACTGGAACAGAAAGGAAACAAGGAACAGCACATTAAGAGAGGCTCAGAGACACCAGAGAAGAAGGGACCCCATAGGCCCAGGAGAGTGCGGGTGAAGGGTTGGCAGAGCAGGGTACCGGAACCCAAATTGGTGGAGGCAACAAATTCCTCAGCCAAAGACCGAAGGTTGTGACCACATCTTGGTGCGACCCCTCACTACATCCACCAGGAAAGCATACCACATAGGGTCAGGGAAACCGGAGAGAGGTTTCGCCAAGAGAAGGCCCGAGGAAGCTGGACAAAGGTGGGTCACTGGTGGGGACGGCCAGAGCAAGAAAGAGAAGGGAGCCCTGTGCCACGCTCTGGAATTGCCTGGGAGTTGGTCGAGCCCCTTGCCTGGTGGACGCAGCACGGCTTGGGCAGTCACCGCCGGTACAGACGTGACTAGGACCAGTAAAGAACTGTGAGTAAAGCATTGGAAACTGCAACCACACGTCTCTGTGTTTCATCGCCGCACCAGCACCATTAGTACTGGGACGCTCACACCATCACTCCCATCATGCACACTAGCTGCCCTGAGGCAATGCTTCTCCCGTGGGGAGTTATCCCATACTTGGCTGCGCATACAACATCAGCAGTCTGCGGCACAGCGGCGGTCTCCACTGACCGCAATCCACGGGTAGCGTAGTCGGACACTAATTATTACACTAAGACTGCCACTGGTTTGAAAGCCCTGGGCACGGACCGGGTCACCGCCACTGAAGACTACAACCCCCAGCGATAGTCTTCCGTGGCGATAGGTGATATTACAGCTCACCTCCTCCTCCTGTACAATGACTGATAACACCTCTATATATAGTAGATTACACAGGATCCACCATTCACAATAGGTGATATCACAGCACACCTCCTCCTCCTGTATAATGACTGATAACACCTCTATATACAGTAGATAACACAGGATCCACCATTTACAATAGGTGAGATCACAGCTCACCACCTCATCCTCCTGTACAATAAATGATAACACCTCTATATACAGTAGATAACACAGGATCCACCATTTACAATAGGTGAGATCACAGCTCACCCCCTCCTCCTCCTGTACAATGACTGATAACACCTCTATATACAGTAGATAACACAGGATCCACCATTTACAATACGTGAGATCACAACTCACCTCCTCCTCCTCCTCCTTTATAATGACTGATAACACCTCTATATACAGTAGGTAACACAGGATCCACCATTCACAATAGATATCACAGCTCAACTCCTCTTCCTGTATAATGACTGATAACACCTCTATATACAGTAGGTAACACAGTATCCACCATTCACAATAGGTGAGATCACAGCTCACCCCCTCCTCCTCCTGTACAATGACTGATAACACCTCTATATACAGTAGATAACACAGGATCCACCACTCACAATAGGTGAGATCACAGCTCACCTCCTCCTCCTGTACAATGACTGATAACACCTCTATATACAGTAGATAACACAGGGGACCCACCATTCACAATAGGTGATATCACAGCTCACCTCCTACTGTACAATGACTGATAACACCTCACCTCCTCCTGTACAATGACTGATAACACCTCTATATACAGTAGATAACACAGGGGACCCACCATTCACAATAGGTGATATCACAGCTCACCTCCTCATCCTGTATAATGACTGATAACACCTCTATATACAGTAGATAACACAGGATCCACCATTCACAATAGGTGAGATCACAGCTCACCCCCTCCTCCTCCTATACAATGACTGATAGCACATCTATATACAGTAGATAGCACAGGATCCACCATTCACAATAGGTGATATCACAGCTCACCTTCTCCTCCTGTACAATGACTGATAACACCTCTATATACAGTAGATAACACAGGATCCACCATTCACAATAAGTGTCATCACAGCTCACCTCCTCCTGTACAATGACTGATAACACATCTATATACAGTAGTTAACACAGGGGACCAAACATTCACAATAGGTGATATCACAGCTCACCTCCTCCTCCTGTATAATGACTGATAACACCTCTATATACAGTAGGTAACACAGGATCCACCATTCACAATAAGTGATATCACAGCTAACCTCCTCCTCCTATACAATGACAGATAACACCTCTATATACAGTACATAACAAAGGGGACCCACCATTCACAATAGGTGGTATTACAGCTCACCTTCTCCCCCTGTATAATGACTGATAACACATCTATATACAGTAGGTAACACAGGATCCACAATTCACAATAGGTGATATCACAGCTCACCTACTCCTCCTCCTGTACAATGACTGATAACACCTCTATATACAGTAGTTAACACAGGATCCACCATTCACAATAGGCGATATCACAGCTCACCTCCTCCTCCTCCTGTACAATGACTGATAACACAGGATCCAACATTCACAATAGGTGAGATCACAGCTCACCCCTTCCTCCTCCTGTACAATGACTAATAACACCTCTATATACAGTAGATAACACAGAGGACCCACCATTCACAATAGGTGATATCACAGCTCACCTCCTCTTCCTGTATAATGATTGATAACAAATCTATGTACCGCAGGTAACACAGGATCCTCCATTCACAATAGGTGATGTCACAGATCACCTCCTCCTCCTGTACAATGAATGATAACACCTCTATATACAGTAGATTACACAGAATCCACCATTCACAATAGGTGAGATCACAGCTCACCTCCTCCTCTGTACAATGACTGATAACACCTCTATATACAGTAGATAAAACAGGATACACCATTCACAATAGGCGAGATCACAGCTCACCTCTTCCTGTACAATGAATGATAACACCTCTATATACAGTAGATAACACAGGGGACCCACCATTCACAATAGGTGGTATTACAGCTCACCTCCTCCCCTGTACAATGACTGATAACACCTCTATATACAGTAGATAACACAGGATCCACCATTCACAATAGGTGATATCACAGCTCACCTCCTCCTCCTCCTGTACAATGACTATTAACACCTCTATATACAGTAGATTACACAGGATCCACCATTCACAATAAGTGAGATCACAGCTCATCTCCTCCTCCTGTACAATGACTGATAACACGTCTATATATAGTAGATGACACAGAGGACCCACCATTCACAATAGGTGATGTCACAGCTCACCTCCTCCTCCTCCTGTACAATGACTGATAACACCTCTATATACAGTAGGTAACACAGGAGACCCACCATTCACAATAGGCGATATCACAGATCACCTCCTCCTCCTGTACAATGAACGATAACACCTCTATATACAGTAGATTACACAGGATCCACCATTCACAATAGGGGATATCACAACTCACCTCCGGCTCCTGTACAATGAACGATAACACCTCTATATACAGTAGATTACACAGGATCCACCATTCACAATAAGTGAGATCACAGCTCACCTCCCCCTCCTGTACAATGAATGATAACAACTCTATATACAGTAGATTACACAGGATCCACCATTCACAATAAGTGAGATCACAGCTCATCTCCTCCTCCTCCTGTACAATGACTGATAACACCTCTATATATAGTAGATAACACAGGATCCACCATTCACAATAGGTGACATCACAGCTCACCTCCTCCTCCTGTACAATGACTGATAACACCTCTATATACAGTAGATAACAGGATCCACCTTTCACAATAGTTGATATCATAGCTCACCTACGCCGCCTGTACAATGAACGATAACACCTCTATATACAGTAGATTACACAGGATCCACCATTCACAATAGGTGACATCACAGCTCACCTCCTCCTCCTCCTCTACAAGGACTGATAACACCTCTATATACAGTAGATTACACAGGATCCACCATTCACAATAGGTGATATCACAGCTCACCTCCTCCTCCTGTACAATGAATGATAACACCTCTATATACAGTAGATAACACAGGATCCACCATTCACAATAGGTGATGTCACAGTTCACCTCCTCCTCCTGTACAATGAATGATAACACCTCTATATACATTAGATTACACAGGATCCACCATTCACAATCGGTAAGATCACAGCTCACCCCCTCCTCCTCCTGTACAATGACTGATAACACCTCTACATACAGTAGATAACACAGGGGACCCAACAATCACAATAGGTGGTATTACAGCTCACCTCCTCCTCCTCCTGCACAATGACTGATAACACCTCTATATACAGTAGATAACACAGGATCCACCATTCACAATAGGTGATATCACAGCTCACCTCCTCCTCCTCCTGTACAATGACTGATAACACCTCTATGTACAGTAGATAACACAGGATCCACTATTCACAATAGGTGAGATCACAGCTCACCTCCTCCTCCTTTACAATGATTGATATCACCTCTTTATACAGTAGATAACACAGGATCCACCTTTCACAATAGGTGATATCACAGCTCACCTCCTCCAACTCCTGTACAATGACTGATATCACCTCTATATACAGTAGATGACACAGGGAACACACCATTCACAATAGGTGATGTCACAGCTCACCTCTCCAACTGTACAATTACTGATAACACCTCTATATACAGTAGATAACACGGGATCCACAATCCACAAAAGGTGATATCACAGCACACCTCCTCATGCTCTACAATGACTGATAACACCTCTATATACAGTAGATGACACAGGGGACCCTCCATTCACAATAGGTGATGTCACAGCTCACCTCCTCCTCCTCCTGTACAATGACTGATGAAACCTCTATATACAGTAGATTACACAGGATCCTCCATTCACAATAGGTGAGATCACAGCTCACCTCCTCCTCCTCCTGTACAATGACTGATAACACCTCTTTATACAGTAGATAACAAAGGGGACCCATCATTCACAATAGGTGGTATCACAGCTCACCTCATCCCCCTGTATAATGACTGATAACACCTCTATATACAGTAGGTAACACAGGATCCACCATTCACAATAGGTGATATCACAGCTCACCTCCTCCTCCTGTACAATGACTGATAACACCTTTTTATACAGTAGATAACACAGGATCCTCCATTCACAATAGGTGATATCACAGCTCACCTCCTCCTCCTGTACAAGGACTGATGACACCTCTATATACAGTAGATAACACAGGTTCCACCATTCACAATAGGTGGTATTACAGCTCACCTCCTCCTCCTATACAATGACGGATAACACCTCTATATACAGTACATAACAAAGGGGACCCACCATTCACAATAGGTGGTATTACAGCTCACCTTCTCCCCCTGTATAATAACTGATAACACCTCTATATACAGTAGGTAACACAGGATCCACCATTCACAATAGGCGAGATCACAGCTCACCTCTTCCTGTACAATGAATGATAACACCTCTATATACAGTAGATAACACAGGATCCACCATTCACAAAAGGAAATATCACAGCTCACCTCCTCATGCTGTACAATGACTGATAACACCTCTACATATAGCAGATGACACAGGGGACCCACCATTCACAATAGGTGATGTCACAGCTCTCCTCCTCCTCCTCCTCCTGTACAATGACTGATAACACCTCTATATATAGTAGATAACACAGGACCCACCATTCACAATAGGTGATATCACAGCTCACCTCCTCATGCTGTACAATGACTGATAACACCTCTATATATAGCAGATGACACAGGGGACCCACCATTCACAATAGGTGATGTCACAGCTCTCCTCCTCCTCCTCCTCCTGTACAATAACTGATAACACCTCTATATACAGTAGATAACACAGGATCCACCATTCACAATAGGTGAGATCACAGCTCATCTACGCCGCCTGTACAATGAATGATAACTATATATACAGTAGATTACACAGGATCCACCATTAACAATAGGTGAGATCACAGCTCACCTCCTCCTCCTGTACAATGACTGATAACACCTCTATATACAGTAGGTAACACAGGATCCACCATTCACAATAGGTGAGATCACAGCTCACCTCCTCCTCCTCCTGTACAATGACTGATAACCTCTATATACAGTAGGTAACACAGGATCCACCATTCACAATAGGTGATATCACAGCTCACCTACTCCTCCTCCTGTACAATGACTGATAACACCTCTATATACAGTAGATAACACAGGATCCACCATTCACAATAGGTGGTATTACAGCTCACCTCCTCCTCCTCCTGTTCAATGACTGGTAACACCTCTATATACAGTAGATAACACAGGGTCCACCATTCACAATAGGTGAGATCACAGCTCACCTCTTCCTGTACAATGAATGATAACACCTCTATATACAGTAGATAACACAGGATCCACCATTCACAATAGGTGGTATTACAGCTCACCTCCTCCTCCTCCTGTTCAATGACTGGTAACACCTCTATATACAGTAGATAACACAGGATCCTCTATTCACAATAGGTGAGATCACAGCTCACCTCCTTCTCCTCCTCTTGTACAATGACTGAAAACACCCCTATGTACAGTAGATGACACAGGGGACCAACCATTCACAATAGGTGATATCACAGCTCACCTCCTCCTCCTGTATAATGACTGATAACACCTCTATATACAGTAGATAACACAGGATCCACCATTCACAATAGGTGATATCACAGCTCACCTCCTCATGCTGTACAATGACTGATAACACCTCTATATACAGTAGATAACACAGGATCCACCATTCACAATAGGTGAGATCACAGCTCACCTCCTCCTCCTCCTGTACAATGAATGATAACACCTCTATATACAGTAGATGACACAGGGGATCCACCATTCACAATAGGTGAGATCACAGCTCACCTCCTCCTCCTCCTGTACAATGACTGATGACACCTCTATATACAGTAGATAACACAGGATCCTCTATTCACAATAGGTGAGATCACAGCTCACCTCCTTCTCCTCCTGTACAATGACTGATAACACCTCTATATACAGTAGGTAACACGGGATCCACCATTCACAATAGGTGATATCACAGCTCACCTCCTCCTCCTGTACAATGAATGATAACACCTCTATATACAGTAGATAACACAGGATCCACCATTCACAATAGGTGAGATCACAGCTCACCTCCTCCTGTACAATGACTGATAACACCTCTATATACAGTAGATAACACAGGATCCACCATTCACAATAGGTGATATCACAGCTCACCTCCTCCTCCTGTACAATGAATGATAACACCTCTATATACAGTAGATAACACAGGATCCACCATTCACAATAGGTGAGATCACAGCTCACCTCCTCCTGTACAATGACTGATAACACCTCTATATACAGTAGATAACACAGGATCCACCATTCACAATAGGTGATATCACAGCTCACCTCCTCTTCCTGTATAATGCGGATTGCACATTTTCTGTACAATAAACCTCATTTCAAGGCAGAAACATTACTGTGTCCAACAGTTATTACATAGATCAAACTGAAATAGCTGTTGCAAAAACACCAATTTTAAGAAAGCATTAAGCTTAAGATTAATAGGGGTGCCCAAACTTTTTCATATAACTGTATATATAATTATATACACAGTGGGGGAAATAATTATTTGATCCCCTGCTGTCTTTCTTAGTTTGCCCACTGACAAAGACATGAACAGTCTATAATTTTAAGGGTAGGTTAATTTTAACATTGAGAGATAGAATATCCCAAAAAAAAATGAAGAAAATCACATTGTATAAATTAGATGATTTTTCTGCATTTTGCAGTGAGAAATAAGTATTTGATCCCTCTGGAAAACAACACTTAATACTTGGTGGTAAAACACATGTTGGCAGCACAGCAGTCAGACGTTGTTTGTAGCTGATGATGAGGGTTGTGCACATGTCGGGAGGAATTTTGCTCCACTCCTCTTTGCAGATCATCTCTAAATCATTAAGATTTTGAGGCTGTCGCTTGGCAAATCGGAGCTTTAACTCCCTCCATAAGTTTTCTATGGGATTAAGGCCTGGAGACTGGCTAGGCCACTCCATGACCTTACTGTAGTTCTTTATGATCCACTCCTTTGTTGCTTTGGCTGTATGTTTTGGGTCATTGCCTTGCTGGAAAGACCTAGCCACGACCCATCTTCAATGCTCTTACTGAGGGAAGGAGGTTGTTGGCCAAAATCTCGCGATACATGACGCCATCCATCTTCCCTTCAATACGGTGCAGTCGTCATGTCCCCTTTGCAGAAAAGCACCCCCAAAGTATGTTTCCCCCACCATGCTTCACGGTTGGAACAATGTTCTTAGGGTTGTACTTCCTTCTTCTTCCTCCAAACACGGCCAATTGAGTTAATGCTAAAGAGCTCAATTTTTGTCTCATCTGACCACAGCACCTTCTCCCAATAACTCACAGAATCATCCAGGTATTCATTGCCAAACTTCAGATGGGCCTGCACATGTGCCTTCTTGAGCAGGGGGACCTCGCGGGCACTGCAGGATTTTTAACCTTTAAAGCGGAATGTGTTACCAATGGTTTGCTTGGTGACTGTGGTCCCAGCTGCCTGGAGATCATTAGCAAGTTTCCCCCGTGTAGTTTTAGGCTGATCTCTCACCTTCCTCATGATCAAGGATACCCCCTCGAGGTGAGATTTTGCATGGTGCCCCAGATCAATGTCTATTGACAGTCATTTTGTATTTCTTTCATTTTCTTACAATTGCACCAACAGTTGTCTCCTCCTCACCCAGCGTCTTACTTATGGTTTTGTAGCCCATTCCAGCTTTGTGCAGGTCTATGATCTGGTCCCCGACATCCTTAGAAAGCTCTTTGGTCTTGCCCATGTGGTAGAGGTTAGAGTCTGACTGATTAATGGAGTCTGTGGACAAGAGTCTTTTATACAGGTGACTATGTAAGACAGCTGTCTTTACTGCAGGTAACGAGTTGATTAGGAGCGTCTAACTGGTCTGTAGCAGCCAGAACTCATAATGGTTTGTAGGGGATGAAATACTTATTTCTCACTGCAAAATGCAAAAAAAATTATCTAATTTATACAATGTGATTTTCTTGATTCTTTTGGGCAGGGATATTCTATCTCTCAATGTTAAAATTACCCTTAAAATTATAGACTGTTCATGTCTTTGTCAGTGGGCAAACTTAGAAAAACCCGCAAGGGATCAAATATTTATTTCCCCCAGTGTGTGTGTGTGTGTGTGTGTGTGTGTGTGTGTGTGTGTGTGTGTGTGTGTGTGTGTGTGTGTGTGGGCAGGTGTTTGTGTGTGTGGGCAGGTGTTTGTGTGTGTGTGGGCAGGTGTGTATGTGTGTGGGCAGGTGTGTGTATGTGTGTGTGTGTGTGTGGGCAGGTGTGTGTGTGTGTGGGCAGGTGTTTGTGTGTGTGTGTGGGCAGGTGTGTATGTGTGTGTGTGTGGGCAGGTGTGTGTATGTGTGTGTGTGTGGGCAGGTGTGTGTGTGTGGGCAGGTGTGTTTGTGTGTGGGCAGGTGTGTTTGTGTGTGGGCAGGTGTGTATGTGTGTGGGCAGGTGTTTGTGTGTGTGTGTGCGCAGGTGTGTGTATGTGTGTGTGTGTGGGCAGGTGTGTGTGTGTGGGCAGGTGTGTTTGTGTGTGGGCAGGTGTGTTTGTGTGTGTGTGTGTGGGCAGGTGTGTATGTGTGTGGGCAGGTGTATGTGTGTGTGGGGGGGGCAGGTGTGTGTGTGTGTCTGTGTGGGCAGGTGTGTGTCTGTGTCTGTGTGGGCAGCTGTGTGTGTGTGTGTGTGTATATATGTGTGTGTCTGTGTGGGCAGGTGTTTGTGTGTATATGTGTGTGTGTGTGTGTGTGTGTGTGGGCAGGTTAGAAAGTCTTGCCCTGTTGAACACTACACCTGACTTGAGGCCACCACCTCTTGGTTGTCCAATGTTCTTGCTTCTCTAGGGCTCTTCTCAGATATTCATTATACCAGCTCCCCAGAATACCAAAGTTATGGTGGGTGACCGCGAGCCCTGGTGGTGGTCATAACTGCGGCCACCCAGGGGCAATACTCCATAACAACAATCCCCTGAGGTGGTGTAGGATGTAAGGACCTATTCACACTACATTCAGCGCTGCATTCAGGTCTTTACACAAGGCTTACAACTGAATCCCTGAAATTCAGGATTGTGCTGTCTGAAATGAGACATCTGAAAGCAGAGAAAATGGAGCCTAAAGATTCAGACTTTAGCCTCGGTTTGCCTTTGTTCAAATCAATGGCTATGTCAAGGCACATCTGAATGCCATTTTTCAGGGATTTAGATAGAAGCCTGGAAAGAGGAGATGAATGCATTGCAAAATTCAGTGTGAATAGGCCCTTATATCTGGAGTCTTGATATTGATGCCACAAGCATTTTACTTGTTTTTAACTTAAAAAAAAAATACACACACACAAATTATACACACACACACACACACACACTATACATACACACACACTATACATACACACACACTACACATACACACACATTATACACACACACACACACACTATACATACACACACACTACACATACACACACACACTATACATACACACACACACACACTATACATACACACACACTATACATACACACACACACACTATACATACACACACACAAATGTGTGTGTGGGCAGGTGTGTGTGTGTGGGCAGGTGTGTGTGTGTGGGCAGGTGTGTGTGTGTGATGTCTGTCTGTTTGTGTGTGTGTTTGTGTGGGCAGATGTCATTGTGTGATGTCTGTTTGTATGTATTTTTGTGTTTCAAATGTGTTTATGCGTGTCTGTATATGTTTGTGTGTGTGTATGACTGCATGCGGCCTACTGCTGAGTATAGTTGGCGCCGTGCGGCCTCCTGATGTCTCTGTGGGGGCTCCGTGCGGCCTCCTGCTGTGTATAGATGGCTACGTGCGGCTCCCCGCTGTGTATAGATGGCTACGTGCGCCCCCCCGCTGTTTATAGACGGCGCCGTGCGGCCCCCCGCTGTGTATAGATGGCTACGTGCGCCCCCCGCTGTGTATAGATAGCTATGTGCGGCCCCCCGCTGAGTATAGATGTCGCCGTGCGGCCTCCTGCTGTGTATAGATGGCTACGTGCGCCCCCCGCTGTGTATAGATAGCTATGTGCGGCCCCCCGCTGAGTATAGATGTCGCCGTGCGGCCTCCTGCTGTGTATAGATGGCTACGTGCGGTCTCCCGCTGAGTATAGATGGCGCTGTGCGGCCTCCTGCTGTCTCTGGGGGGAGCGCCGTGAGGCATCTATACTCAGCAGGAGGCCGCACGTAGCCAGCTATACACGTATACTCAGCAGGAGGCCGCACGTAGCCATCTATACGGTGCCATCTATACACAGCGGGAGGCCGCACGGCGCCATCTATACACAGTGGGAGGTCGCACGGCGCCATCTATACACAGCGGGAGGCCGCACGGAGCCATCTATACACAGCGGGAGTCTCAGTGTTTTGCAAGAGCAGTCAATAAATTCTGCTTGACTAATTCTGAGCACCATAAAGTCTGGTTCGCTTCTAACCTGCTGTCTTCATTTTCAGCTTGCTGAATTCTAACTCATTTACTGTCATTCGAGACGATGCCTTTGCTGGTCTCTTTCACCTTGAATACCTGTAAGTGCTCCACTTAATGTCATATTTTTGATTCTGTTCTTCTTCATCTTTTGGCATGTGCAATTGTATGAGCAAGTATTCATATGAATTTATGACCTACTTAAATCTTGGAGGACCTTAAATTTTATTCAATCAAGTTTTTTTCCAGTTTAAAACTATGGGACATATATGTGCCTTGGTCCTCAAAAGGTTTTTAAAGGGGCTGCAAACATAAATACGAAAAAAATAATTCAATTAGTGCTTTTTGTGTTCATTTAATTTTTATTTGAAGTCCATTTTTTTTATATACCTTGAAATTAAGCCCTACCCCGTGGAATGAAGCCCTACCTACATAACATCTGAGAGCTACATGGATCCCGCTTGTGAGGTGCCTGTCCGTCACTGCTATTCAGTTTTAGGGTCCACTCACTAAGCCATATATTCTCTCATGCAAGAGAATAGGGCCAATTATGCTAATGACACTGGGCTCAAACTCTGTCAGAGCTTCAACTGAGTGTGATCCGATTCTCTCGCAGCACAGATATGGAGAAGATGGAGAACTTAATTTCTCCATCTTCTCCATAGTCTCTGTGAGTGTTCATCGGACTGCACTTGGATGACATCCGAGTGCAGTCCAATGTTTTACGTGCACCCATAGACTTGTATGGGTGCACATGGTCCGAATATCGAATGAGATTATTTTCTCATGCCAATAATCGCACTGTCCCATAGTATAACATAGAGCCGAGTCCTATCCGATAAAACATCACATAGCATTCGGCCGTGTTATACGACAGTGTGAGCGAGCCCTTAGAGTCAAGGAATATTTACATGTAGATGATGATATTACTCTCCAAGTGTATATTTTTTTAGGCGAGTTCATAGTAAATGCTTTGCATTTTTGACATGTGATCAACTAAAGAGCAAGAAAGATTTAGGACCTCGCCTATAGAGAAACGGAAAATAGTTTGGAGGACTTGCATGTCCTTTTTTATTTATTATGAGAAAATCATAAAAGATCCAGTTTTTTAACCATGCTGTGACTTTCTGCTGAGGGAGAGGGAGAGAGCTGCCCTATTCAGAGTCTGTAATAAGACCTGCTGACAAAAGTGTTGAAGATACAGTCTAATGTGAATTAACAATGAAAAAAAGTTAATTTAACAAATGGCTTGTATTTTTTTTAATACAAACTTTTTTGTCTTTACAGCTCCTTTAAAGGGAATCTGTCATCAGGTTTTTCCACCTAATCTGAGAGCAGCATAATGTAGGGTTAGAGGCACTGATTCCAGTAATGTGTCACTTACTGGGCTGCTTAGTGTTGTTTTGATAAAATCATTGATTTGTCAGAAGGTAATTATCACTAGATGACTAGTAAGTTCTGTAGGACCCCACCCCCATCACTGATCAGTAGATTTCTGTGTACAATGAGCATGGGCAGAAAGCTGCCAATCAGTGGTGTGGGTGGGGCTATACAGAGCGCAGCATTCAGAGAGCTGCTAGATCTGCAGCAGATAAAACAAAACGGTGATTTTCTCAAAATGACAACAAGCAGCTGAAAAAGTGACACATCGCTGGAATCAGGGTATCTGCCCCAATATTGTGCTGCTCTCAGATGAGGCAGCACAATTAATATTATGCCAAATTAATTTCCCGTGAACTATCACATGATCTATCACAGGGGATCATGTGACATGTCACGTGATAAATCAGGTGTGTGGAGGGGGCCCGCGCCTTCTAAACTGCCCGGGGCCCTTGCTACTCTTAATCCACCCCTGCCTATATCCCCGGAGCGGCCTGGATGCCCAGTATGCTGGCGAGTCGCATACCTTGGGCGACTTTAAAGAAAGGCTGTATAGCCTGTTCAAAGTTTATCCCCTCACAGAAGAACAGAAGGTAAGCATACTGATAGGGCAGTTAACTGGTGCGGCCCAGCGGGAGGTAAAGTCTTGGACAGCTGAGGAGAAAAGGACTGTAAGGGGGGTTCTGACCCGTCTACGGGACACCTTTGATACCCGTACCTCAGCAGAAATCAAAATGCGGTTCTATGGATGTAAGCAGCGAGCTCAAGATAGCATCCGAGATTATGCCCTAAATTTACAGGAAGCCTTGGGGGCAATTAAGCAAGCTGACCCTGGCAGCGTGCAGGATACAGATAAACTATTGACTGACCAGTTCATAGAAGGTCTGCTGTCCAGCGCCCACAGAACCCAGCTGCGCCTCATGGCCCTACAGAACCCCGATTTGACTTTTGCACAGTTCAAAGATAGGGCCATCCGGGTGCTCCGAGAACCTGCACCGGGTGGCGCTGTAGCTTCCCGGCGCCCTGCCATCCCTTACCACCAGGGGGCGGCGCCCTATCCCGCAGACCTTGTGGGGGCTGATGCGCAGGCCCTAAATCCATCCCCGCCTGCAAACCTGCACCATCAGGTCCAAGAACTAACAAAGAGTGTTGCTGCATTGACCAGGACCATACAGTCATTACAAATGGACCCGTCAGGACCAATCAAGCTGGCTTCCAGTCCGGAGGATGTCCCGTGGCGTCGACGGAGGAGGATCCCGTCGTTCAGAGGGAGGCCCGCCGATCATTACACTGAGGATGGACAGCCGATTTGCCGCTGTTGCAGCTAGCCGGGACACGTAGCCAGGTACTGTACTTTAAATGGGTCCGACCTGGGGCAAAGGGCCAACCCCCAGGCATAAGGTCATCAGGCCCATCTAATTGGCGTGATAAGTACGTAGGGGGACGCCCGGTTTTACCCGTAGTGCTGGACGGTATCCCCATGAGTGCACTGCTGGACACCGGGTCCCAAGTGACTACCATCCAATATGTACTTTTCAAGCAGTACTGGAGTGACACTGATATAACTCGTTATCCAGACGATGACTTGAGCATCATCGCCAGCAATGGTCAACCCGTGCCGCAGGTGGGGTTCAGAGAGATGACCATTAAGATTGGTAAACTTGAACTGCCGGCACAGGGAGTGATCATTGTGGACATTGACCGTCGAGAAAGTCACCCTAAAATAACCTTGGGTACTAATGTGATTGAAAATTGTCTTTCAGAAGTAATTGTAATTTTGCAGCAGGTGGCGATGAATGCAAGCTCCAGCCAACAGAGGGTCCTCCAGAAGGAGATAAGAGCCCTGATGAGATGGCAACAGGTAGAACTGTCTGGTGGTGAGATCGGTAGCGTGAGGATGAGCGACCCGTTCCCCATTGCCATGCCCCCCAAAAGTGAAATGATCTGGTGTCGGACTGCAATCGGGTTAAGAGGGAGAGACTACCAAGCCATGGTAGAACCCGTGTACTCAGACAGCAGGCCCACCATTTTGACAGCCCGGGGGGTGGTCGATGTCCGCCATGGAAGGGTGCCCGTCCGGATCTTAAACTTTGGGGAAAGGGAAGTACACTTGCCCCGGTACGCTACACTAGCCAAATTGTATACTGTTGAACACAATGCTGTCAGGGCCATGGAACCCTTGCCTCCATCTCCCCAGGCGGAGGGTAATGGTTCCCAGAAACCCAAGGAGGACTGGTGCCAGAAACTCCACGTGGGTGCTGACTCCACTCCCTTGCACCAAAAACTTGGAGTCTATCGGGTGTTTCAAGAGTACGAGAGAATCTTTAGTAAGCACCCGCTAGACTTCGGCAGAGTGAAAGGGGTAGAACACCACATCCCCACGGGGAGCCACCCACCAATAAAAGAAAGATACAGATCTGTACCACCCCGCACACTATCAGAACGCAAAGGGCATGCTGAGAGAAATGAAGGAAGCCGGGGTCATTAGAGACAGTTGTAGCCCCTGGGCAGCCCCCTTGGTTCTGGTAAAAAAGAAAGACTGTACTATGAGAATGTGCGTGGACTATAGAGAAGTCAATCGTATCACCCATAAAGACGCATACCCGTTGCCTAGAATAGAGGAGTCTTTGGTCGCACTAAAATCAGCTAATTTCTTCTCTACTTTGGACCTTACTAGTGGGTACTGGCAGGTTCCTGTGGCAGAGGCTGATAAGGAGAAGACCGCCTTCACCACCCTGATGGGATTAAGTAAATTCAACTATATGCCGTTCGGGCTCTGCAACGCACCCGGGACCTTCCAGAGGCTGATGGAATGCTGTCTAGGGCACCGAAACTTTGAGACGGTCCTACTTTACCTGGACGACGTGATTGTCTATTCGAAGACTTACGAGGACCATCTAAAGCACCTGGCCGAGGTGTTCGAGGCCCTGGCAGGCTTTGGCATGAAAGTGAAACCCTCCAAGTGCCATCTGTTAAAGCCGAAGGTACAGTACCTGGGACACGTGGTGAGTGCAGAAGGAGTAGCCCCCGACCCTGACAAAATCATGGCAATAAAGAACAGGCCAAGCCCCTCTAACATAAAAGAAGTGAGGCAGTTCGTCGGGTTGGTAGGCTACTACCGAAGGTTCATCCCCAGGTTCACCAAGATGGCAGCCCCTATGCAGGACCTCCTTATAGGACAATCTAAGACCAGAAGCCAAAAGCCACCCTTCAAGTGGGACAAGCCGGAAGAGGAGTCCTTCCGCCAGCTGAAGATGGCCCTCACGGGGGATGAGATCCTGGCATACCCTGATTATGGCCAGCCTTTTATCCTCCACACAGACGCCAGTAATGTGGGGCTGGGAGCCGTACTGTCACCGAACCAACAGGACAGAGAAAGGGTGATCGCGTACGACAGCCGAGAGAAACCCGGAGAATTACAGCTCCTTTAAGCTGGAGTCCTTGGAAGTGGTGTGGGCCGTAACAGAACGTTTCAAGCATTACCTGGCCTCTGTGAAGTTCACTGTGTACACGGACAACAATCCGTAGACACATCTGGACAATGTGAGACTTGGTGCCCTAGAGCAGCGGTGGATGGCCCGGCTAGCAAACTATGACTTCACCATCAAGTACCGGGCAGGCCGAGCCAATGCCAATGCAGATGCCCTATCGAGAATGCCCCACTTGCCCGATGAGGGAGAAGATCCAGATGAGTTGGAGGAAATAGAGCTCCCTGCATTCCACCGGTACGGAAGGAAGGAAGGTACCAGCCAGAAGACGCCCTTGATGCCCATCGTCACCAGGCAGCCTCTTGAGCTGGTAGCTCTGGACCATGTGAAACTGGCTCCAAGCCGGTCGGGCTACGTCTATGCCCTGACAATAGTGGACCACTATTCCCGGTTCCTGGTGGTGGTTCCTGTTAAAGACTTGACAGCCCAAACAGCGGCCAGAGCCTTCCAACAACACTTCTGCCATCCACACGGGTATCCGGAACAGGTCTTGACAGATCAAGGTCCAGCGTTTGAGGCTGAAATCTTCCAGGAGTTCTGCAACCTCTACGGCTGTAAGAAGATTCGGACAACATCTTACCACCCACAAACCAACGGGCTATGTGAGAAAATGAATAATATCGTCATTGATCTCCTCAAAACGTTGCCCCTGGAAGAACGCAGCCTGTGGCCGGAGAAGCTGCCAGACCTGATAGACTTATACAACCATATCCCGGTGAATGCTACAAATTGCACCCCGGCTTACCTGATGAGGGCAAGACCAGGTAAGCTGCCGATAGACCTGGAGATGGGAGTCCTCCCCACCTCCCCAGACGCGGACTGGGATACGGAACGGCGGCTACAGTACAAGAAGGTACAGGAGAATGTGGAGAGGAGTCTGGCTCAAGCGAGAGAAAAGCAAGAGAGGCTCTTCAACCAACACGCCCCTGCTGGTCCCCTGGAACCTGGTGAGCAGGTCCTGAAGCGGAAGAGAAGGCTTCACAAGCTAGATGACCAGTTGGAGAGCGACCCGTACACAGTACTGCAGTCCAACCACAACAACCCGAAGGTATGTGTAATTGCCAAGGATGGAGGAGAAACCACTAGCACCGTCTCCAGAGACCACCTAAAAAGGTGCCCCAAGCAACTACAGAGTGCAGGAGAAGATCAAGATGACCTTGAACCCGCAGAAGACAAGAAAGAAATGATCAGCACAGTTCTTGGAGAGTTCCCCCGGTCCTGGACTCGGATAAATGATGCAATAGTGGTACCCGTCCTACACTTCCTTCAACCAACCCAGCAGGAACCTACAGGAGAGCAGGAGGAATCAGAAGACCAAGCAGCCCTAGAGGCAGAAGAACCCATGCCAGCAGCCCAGGAGAGTCAACCCTCTGCTGACAGTGAGCCTGCCATACCTGCGGTAAGCCAAAGGACCCGCAGATAGCTGCCTGCACTGCCTGTAAACCCAGCTAGTAGCTGTACCCTGAATGCTAGTGGGGAAAGTCAGGTTAGACCACCACCAGACAGTGGGTTACGCAGGTCAACCCGGAGCACTAGGGGGCAAATACCAGCTCGCTGGAAGATCTAAATGCTGTATATTGTAAATGTTTTATGTTTGTTGCCTGGTTGCTAATTATGTTTTTCCAGTCTTTCTAGTTCATGGACTAACAGGTTATGGACGCTGAATAACCGGAACTGTCTTGTTGATAGTTGCACTTGGTGCCCTCTTTCGAAGATGGCCACGGAAGAAAAATCTGTCCGGTGTGGCCTCCTTGTGGCCCAAAGTAGAGAGCTCAGCCTTGTCGCCACGCCCAAGGCGAGGAACTTGGGGTTTATGGAAACAGGTCCCCACACCGTGGAAAACTTCACACCTTGTTGGGTGACATGGACACCCGTCACGGAAGCGCCGTGACCTCAAGGACAAAATATACTTGTATATATGTTATGTTGTCATTTATACCCTGCATTTGTGTTTCCTGTTTAGTCCGGAGTAATAAATTTTACTAGGGGAGAATGTGTCACCCCAGGCCTGGATGCCACAAACAATAATCTGTGTCTGAGAGCAGGAGGGAGGTCCCCTGGTTAGGGACAATTAGCATACAGCACCTCCTGTCCCAGGCCAGCAGGGGGAGCTGGCTGCCCCTATAAAAGCTGGAACTGGGGGCAGGGTTAGAGAGAACTGGAAGACCTAGCTCAGGAGTGAGACTAGTCCCAGAGAAGGAGGGACAGTTCAGCTGTAGCTGAGGAGTCCGTGAGGCAGAGGAGAAACTGCAAGCCAGGGACAGAGGTGACGAGAGCCGGTCCTGGAAGAGAACCAATCTACCGGGCATTGGGGTCCGGGGCTGTCAGGGTTACAAGCCCAGCAGCAGAGAACCAACCTGCGAGGGATTTCAGGTCCCTTGGCCTAAGAAGCCTGGAGGCTCCGCCACACAGAGTGACCAGTACAGCGAGGAGCAAGCAACAGGTACCCAAGGCCCTAGTCGCATGCCATACAGGCGAGAAGTACACGGCCAGCTCAGAGACGTGGGCTATTACACCACGAAAAGGGGGATAGTCAGAAAGAGCATAGAGAGAACGGTAGGCCTACACACTCACCCTGACCAGTGGGGCTCGCCCGAATGCTCTCAGACACCCAGGCCCATTCCTAACCGGTACTGTTGGGTCATTAATAATATCTACAATAAAGACCCTGAACTGTTTGAAGCGGACTCTGAACTCTTACTATTGCGGCCTGCACTATCACCCCCAACATCCACCTACACTGCCCTGAGGCTACACTCTTCCCGTGGGGAGTTATCCTACACCTGTGCTGCACACCAACACCAGCCTCAGCAGTCTGCCTCGCAGCGGCGGTTATCCCTGACCGCAATCCACGGGTGGCGTAGTCGGACATTCAAAACACTGATAAATAGACTGCCACCATTTGGTCTGACCACCCTGAGCCACGGGATCGGGTTGCCACTACTACCCCCATCAGCACCGTACACTAGAAGGCCCGGTTCCGTGTACCCCACGGCCCAGGGGGCGAGTCATGTGCATCAAATTATACATACAGATATGGGGCAGTGGGGCTTCATACTATATACAGGTGCTTCTCACAAAATTAGAATATCATCAAAAGTTAGTTTATTTCAGTTCTTCAATGCAAAAAGTGAAACTCCTATATTATATAGAGTCATTACACACAGAGTGATCTATTATATAGAGTCATTACACAGAGGGATCTATTATATAGAGTCATTACACACAGAGTGATCTATTATATAGAGTCATTACACAGAGGGATCTATTATATAGAGTCATTACACACAGAGGGATCTATTATATAGAGTCATTACACACAGAGGGATCTATTATATAGACTCATTACACACAGAGGGATCTATTATATAGAGTCATTACACACAGAGGGATCTATTATATAGAGTCATTACACACAGAGGGATCTATTATATAGAGTCATTACACACAGAGGGATCTATTATATAGAGTCATTACACACAGAGGGATCTATTATATAGACTCATTACACACAGAGGGATCTATTTTAAGTGTTTATTTCTGTTAATGTTGATGATTATGGCTTACAGCCAATGAAAACACAAATGTCATTATCTCAGTAAATTAGAATACTTCATAACAACAGCTTGAAAAATGTTTTTAAAATCAGAAAAGTTGGCCTACTGAAATGTATGTTTAGTAAATGCCCTCAATACTTGTTCGGGCTCCTCGTGCATCAATTACTGCATCAATGCGGCAATGTGGCATGGAGGGATCAGCCTGTGGCACTGCTGAGGTGTTATGGAAACCCAGGTGGCTTTGATAGCAGCCTTCAGCTCATCTGTATTGTGGGGTCTGGGGTCTCATCTTCCTCTTGACAATACCCCATAGATTCTCTATAATAGATTCTCTATGGGGTTAAGGTCAGGCGAGTTTGCTGCCAATCAAGCACAGTGATACTGTTGTGTGTAAACCAGGTATTGGTACTTTTGGCAGTGTGGACAGGGGCCAAGTCCTGCTGGAGAATGACATTTCCATCTCCATAAAGCTTGTGGGCAGAGGGAAGCATGAAGTGCTGTAAAATGTCCTGGTAGACGGCTGCGCTGACTTTGGTCTTGATAAAACACAGTGGACCTCCACCAGCAGATGACATGGCTCCCCAAACCATCACTGATTGTGGAGACTTCACACCAGACCTCCAGCAGCTTGGATTGTGGCCTCTCCACTCTTCCTCCAGACTCTGGGACCTTGATTTCCTAATGAAATGCAAAATTTACTTTTCATCTGAACACAACACCTTGGGCCACTGAGCATCAGTCCAGGTCTTTTTCTCTTTGGCGCTTCTGGCGTTGTCTATTGGTCATGAGGGGCTTGACACAAGCAATGCGACACTTGTAGCCCATGTCCTGGATACGTCTGTGTGTGGTGGCTCTTGAAGCAATGACTCCAGCAGCAGTCCACTCCTTGTGAATCTCCCCCAAATTTTTGAATGGCCTTTTCTTAGCAATCCTTTCAAGGCTGCGGTTATCCCAGTTGCTTGTGCACCTTTTTCTGCCACACTTTTTCCTTCCACGTCCATTAATATGCTCGGATACAGCACTCTGTGAACAGCTGCTTCTTTAGCAATGACCTTTTGTGGCTTACCCTCCTTGAGGAGTGTGTCAATAACTGCATTTTGGACATCTGTCAAGTCAGCAGTCTTGCCCATGATTGTGGAGCCTACTGAAACTGACTAAGGGACCTTTTTAAATGCTTAGGAAGCCTTTCCAGGTGTTTCTTGTTAATTCTAATTTACTGAGATAATGACTTTTGTGTTTTCATTGGCTGTAAGCCATAATCATCAACATTAGCAGAAATAAACACTTAAAACAGATCACTCTGTTTGTAATGACTCTGTATAATATATGAGTTTCACTTTTTGGATTTAAGAACTGAAATAAATTCACTTTTTGATGATATTCTAATTTTCTGAGAAGCACCTGTATGTAGCAGTGCGGCAATTATACTATATACAGTCAGGAGTATAAGTACTTGATACACTGATAATTTCGAAAGTTTTTCCACCTACAAAGAATGAAGAGGTCTGTTTTGTTCTACTTAACTGCTGCAACTTGGACCTTTAACAGGATTTATATTTCACCTATGAGAAAGCATACTATGTGTATTTGGCAGATTAACTCAGGCATGTTTATGATAAACTGAATACCTGGATTGGAGTCCTATTTGTATACAGAATATTGACTATTAATGCTGGCAGAGTAAGTCTTAGGCTATATTCACACTAGGTGTTTTTTTCTGCAGCAAAACATAATCTCTTGGCAGGAAAGAAGTAGCGTCAAAAACGCAGGTTTTGGTGTGTTTTTTTGCAGTGGCTCTTGGTGCATTTTTGGTGCGTTTTTCAGGATCCCAAAGTTCAGCTTTGCTTCCACCATAGACACATGAGAACAGGTCACCATTGCAAGACATATGTTCATGAAAAAGTACACATTACAAATGTAACAGGGGGCGGGTGGGGGGTGAATTGGTCTGGAATGGTTTATCTAAGACCCTGGCAGTGCATTGAATTTGTAGGACACTATTTACTTTCACATTATGGTTTGCCATTGAGTTGCTCAGGCATTGTTCATTTTCACACCTCCCTGGGCCACACGTGTTGTTCAATCTCACACCTAGCTCAACCAATGTTTACTTTGTAGGCATCACTAATTTAATTAAACTGTAATAATCCAAGCTGCTATCTCAGGTGACCAAGACAAGATGGTTTAAACTTGGGAAAATCACAAGAATAAATGTGTGTCACATACTTGCTTTTTTCACTAAAAACGCAGCAAAATGTTCGCACTAGGCTTTTTTTCAGCATTTTTTTCCACCACCCTTTTTTTTAATGGGTGAAAAACGCTGAAACAAGTGACATACTCTATTGCAAAAAGCCATGGAAAGCACAAAATACTGAGGACAAATAAGCAAGCTTTGTGCATGAGATTTCGGAAATCTCATAGACTTTGTTGGTACTGTAAAACGCAGCTGAAAATTTGCATAAAAAAGCCCGCTAAAAAAACGTCTAGTGTGAATATAGCCTTGTATAACGGTTCGCCAATGAGTTAGGATATATGACCACGATGCAGAAATGCTGCGGATTTTTCCTAAGCGTTTCTGCATCTCCCTAGGTTGTCAAGCGCTTTGCCAAGTGATTTTAGCATCACTTGGAAAAGTGCTTGACAACTTGGTCACACTATATAATTCCATGCAACCGGCATGGATTTATATAGTGTGACCAAGTTACCATGCTGCAAATGCAGCATCAATAATGAAAAAAAAGAATAATAATGGTGAAAAATAAAAAAAAAACATTATACTCATCTTCCGATAGTCCTCGATCTCCTTCTCCGGTGCGTCCGGTGTCTTTGGCGGATCACGGTGCTGTAAAAGGACCTTTCATGACGTCATTTAGTCATGTGACAGGTCACGCAACCGCCGATGTCAGCGGTCACGTGACCTGTCACATGACTAAATGGCATCATGGAAGGTCCTTTTACCACCGCGAGCAGCCGAAGAGCCAGCAGCACCGCCGGGAGCAGACAGGGGCCATCAGAAGGTAAGTATATGTTTATTTTTTATTTTAATTCTATTTTAACTACAGGTACTATGGTACCCGGGTCTGGAGGAGAGTCTCTTCATCTCCAGACCCGGGTACCATCCACGCATTGAGTCGCATAATATCCACATGTGTATTTGTAGTCATGCGGATGTTATGCGTTCCAATGCAAGTCAATGGCGGCTAAATCGCAGCGACTCTGCAAAATTAAAGGACGTGCTGCGGATTTTTCCGCAATGATAATCCGCAGCGGAAATCTCCGCGGCATGTGCATAGCACATGCGGATTATCATTGGGGACCATTGCAGACCTATCACCAAGCGTTTTTTAAGTGTTTCCGCAGCGAAAGTTACGCTGCAGAAACGCCTAAAAAACGCATAGTGGGCACACAGCCTTAAAAGTTCTATGGTGAAGAAAAACACGTGAGATAATAAATGCGAAATATACAATATTTCCCATAATATGACTGAGGATATCTTTAGGGTGTATTCACTGTTTTTTCTTCTGCAGCAATAAATGCTGTGTTTTACAGCACCATCTTAGTGAATGACATTTCTGAAATCTCATTCACATGCTGTTTTTTTGCATTTTTTTTAAATCTGCAGCTTGTCAAGTCTTTCAGAGGTTTTGCAGCATTTTTCACCCATTCAAATGAATGGAAAAAAAAACACAAGTAAAAACACCTGAATTTTAAGCAGCGTTTTTCCTGCCTCCTTTGATTTTTGAGGTAGAAAAAAATGCTGCCAAAATACAACTTGTGAACACACCTTTATCCTGGTTGTGTTCTAATTGGATATAAAATAGAACGGCCATGATAACATGGGTAGTTAATTGTATGGTGTTTTCACTTTAAATATTACCAGGCCGCATTCTATTTGCGCAGAGCTGCTCCGTGAAGATTCTATCACAAGATTCCGTGATGACATCACAGGTGATGGTGACATCACTGCTCACAGTCGCTATATATGCAATGCACATAGGCTCACCCGTGCCTTTCTTGGCTCTATAGTGACTGATAGCACTTGCAGTTTTTCACTATGGCTGGAATTGTTTTGGACATTCCTCAGGTAAAAGCACTATTGATGATCCTTATGATCAATCGTCCTAACAGTGTGCTTCTACCACCCGATGGCGTCCTCAGCTTCACTCACCGGCTGGTGATGGAGCTAGTAAAGGATTGCCTGACCAAACACCGACAACGTCGTCTAACGTCAGACTATCTGACGGATTTACTTCAGAACATCAGGACATTACTACACCAGGTAAGTGGCGGACACTCTGCACAGAACATCTCAATATTAACAGATAATAATGGAGGGATAGAAGCTTTTTCTTCTAATATATCGTATTTTGCAGACCATAAGACGCACCAAAATTTTTTGGGAGGTAAATAGGAAAAACATTTATTATAATAAAATGGGGGTCTGTCTTATAGTCCGAATTTTCGGTTGCTTACTGAGGGGGGGTGGTGGCAGTGGAGCGAGGTCACAGGAGGCAGAGTCACTGCTGCAGGAAGTCGGCAGTAGGAGTGGGGCGCTGCTGCGGGCTCCAAGCTGGGAGGAGCGGGGTGTCCAGAAGGTACGAGGCTGCGGGCCCTGGGCTTCAAGGAAATGTTAGCGGTAATTCAGGAGGGGAGGCCCTGCTCTGCTTATTGATTTCTCTGCAGTGGGCTTCAAGAAGTAGGCTGCTGGAGATGGCCAATACGCAGTTTGAGATCTCAGCTCCTCATTGAGCCGAGATCTAAATCTGCACATGCACTGCCTCCAGCGGACATTTGCCTGAAGCCCACCGCCAGAAATTCAATGGGCAGAGCGGGGACTCCCCTCCTAAATCACCGCTAACATTGCCTTGAAGCCCAGGGCCCGCAGCCTCGCACCTCCTGGACACCCCGCTGGCCCGCAGGAGCGCCCCACTTCTACTGCTGGCTTCCTGCAGCAGTGACCCTACTTCCTGTGACCTCACTCCACCACAGCCACCCCCCTGGTAAGCTACATTCAGACAATTATTATTATTAATAATCTGTCTGATATGCTGGGGTGGAGAGTTCCAGAGTAGGGGGGATGCACGGGAGAAATCTTGTATGCGATTGTGGGAAGAGGAGATAAGAGGGGAGTAGAGAAGAAGATCTTGTGAGGATCGGAGGTTGCGTGCAGGTAAGTACCGGGAGACTAGGTCACAGATATATGGAGGAGACAGGTTGTGGGTGGCTTTGCATGCCAAGGTTAGGGTCTTGAACTGGAGTCTCTGGGTAATGTGGAGCCAGTGAAGGGATTGGCGGAGCGAGGGGAAAAGCCAGGGAATAGCGGGGGGACAGGTGGATTAGTCAGACAGCAGAGTTTAGGATAGATTGGAGGGGTGCGAGAGTGTTAGAAGGGAGGTCAAAAATTTTGGAAAAAAAGGCATCTTATAGTCCAAAAAATACGGTAAAACACAACGAGTCCCCAAATACAGTATGTAGTCATTGTATCTGCAGACAGAGAACCGATGTCACATACAATTTCCGCCTCCATTCTGATCGCTCTCATCTCAAAATTCTCCTTTCCATTTTTCCTTCTTTATAGGCTGAAGAAAGATCTCAGACTGAAGATTTGGCTGTCTTTAAAGAACTGGCCGAAAAAGTCCTGTCTATACTAGAACGCTCATTGGAACGCCCGGTAAGGATCAATATTAATAGACGTATCTTAATCCACCGTATCTGAGGAGACTTTCTGAGAAAAGGTCTGAAGATGGCGCGGGATTTGTATCGTTACAATTGGTGCATCTGTAAATGTTGGTTTAGTCCTTCATGATTTATGTATTTGGTGATTTAGTAAAATCTTCCACATAGTAATTATATATATTATATCTATCAGGAAACAACAGGAGGCGACGCCAAATATGGGCAAAATGTGACCCCGAAAATCCCTGACCCTAATAGGAGTCAGCCGGAGCTGAACAGCGATCTGATTACAGGTGAGCGATCACCCGACCTTCTACAAGGAATATCCAGATATTACAGAGGACGGAGGATAATGTTAGATTTACTCTCTACTCTGTGTAATGGGAACCTGGCAGCACATTGTTACATATAGAAGTAGTGGTGTGACGGTATAGGCCATTGTCCCCTAATAATAATTGTTTGTAGAAATCCAATGTGCTAGTCAGGAGAAATGTAAAGTAGACACCATATTCAAATTAGAATGGAAGTGCACTGGGGGCGTGAAAGAAGAAATCCAAGTGCAGTGACACGCCCCCAGTGCACTTCCAGGCTAATTTGCAAATCTCTCCTATGTTTCAGCTCTCTTACCATCACTCATATGTGCAGCGTGGGTGGGGGCTTCCTCATTCATGTGATGGAGGGTCCATTCTGCAGTGCTATAGCAAGTAACATGAAATAAATTAAATTTAAATTGCATTACTGCTCTAGAAAATGGGAAAAAATTAAGATACTGAGCACATAATTTGGCCAATTCATGAATGCCCAGCAGCCAATGACAAGGCGATCTTTTTGTTGGAATCCTCTCCTAATGTGAATCCTCTCCTAGGCTGAAGCCTACATTTATATGGGTAGGTAGGATCCTGTTGTAATTAAAACCACCCCGGGCTGATGGGTGGAGATAGGTTCCCAGCAAAAAAGGTCGCCTTGCCGTGACTGCTGGGCATGCATCGAGCAAAAGAAGGTCGCCTTGCCGTGGCTGCTAGGCATGCACCCAGCAAAACAAGGTCGCCTTGTCGTGACTGCTGGGCATGCACCCAGCAAAAGAAGGTCGCCTTGTCGTGACTCCTGGGCATGCACCCAGCAAAAGAAGGTCGTCTTGCCATGACTGCTGGGCGTGCACCCAGCAAAAAAAAAGGTCACCTTGCCGTGGCTACTTGGCATGCACCCAGAAAAAGAAGGTCGCCTTGCCGTGGCTGCTGGCCATGCATGAATTGGCCAAATTATGCGCTAAGTATCTTCCTTTTATCCTATTTTATACAGCAGTAATGCAATTCAAATTTCATTTATTTCATGTTTACATGCTATAGCGTTACAGAGTGCAACTTTGTTAGTTATGTATTTGGATGGCTACTCTTAGTATGCACCTGTTCACACCCATTTTCTTTTCGGAAGTGATGGTCAGTCTTTTGTTATTTATGAAGGGGTTCCTCCATCATTTACATTACATTTATCTATGGATTCCCCGTATATTCTCATATTTAGAATCCCCATATAACGAGTATTAATCCCATTTACAGACATCTTGTCATTTCTCCGTTTTATTGCTGTATTATCTATGTAGGAATAATATCCTCTAATACATTTCATTTCTTCATCATTATTTTAGAAACAACTGAGCTGTCGAATCCTAACAATGGAATTAGTGAGATCCCGGAGATCCAAGAATCCGTAAGTATCATAGAGGGGGATGCGTGTGTGTCATCAGATCATGGGGTGTGAATGACTCGTCCAGTATTATCCCCCATACAACCATGGGACGTCTCTATTCTAAGTGTAGATGACCCTATGGTGTTAATTACATGTGAATTACAGGGAATCTGTCACCAGGTTTATGTTATTTGGTCTGAGAGAAGCATGATGCAGGGACAGAGACCCTGATTCCATGTGTTGATTACTTTACTCGGTGGAGCAGTTGTGATAAAATCACTATTTTTTTCTGCTGCAGAGCTCTGAATGCTGAGTCTTGTATAACCCCGCCCACACCATTGATTGGCAGCTTTCTGTGTACACTGTGCATAGGCAGAAAGCTGCTAATCAGTGGTGGAGGCAGGGGTACAGAGCAATAGGACTACCTGGCTAGACAGATAGTCTTCTAGTGATAATCTACTGATTTTATTGAAACAGCCACACACAGCCTAGTAAGTAACACATCACTGGAATCAGGGTCTCTGCCCCTACATCATGGTGCTTTCAGAATACATAGCAAACACCTGGTGACAGATTACCTGTAAGTCCTCCTCTGTGTGATCTCCCACATTATCCAGAATGTTATAGTAATGTATGATGACCGTTGCAGGACGGCTCCAGGATTTCGTGGGCCCTGGGCGAAAGAGTCTCAGTGGCCCCTTTAACACATACCACGATTCATGATGCACAGATACCGCAGATAAATATATATACATATATGTATATATATATATATATACATATATATATATATATATAGTACAAGCCCGAAGATTTCACTTCTTACATTACATGAGCGATATCTATTGTAAATTCCACAATAACTCAGAAAGCGGCGAATCCTCACAGCTCACAGTGCAGACCGGACAGTAATGTCCTCCACACAGTATAATGGCACCACATAGTCCTCTATACCGTATTATGAGCTCCATATATTGCTCCATATAGAATAATGGACCCCATAAAATGCTCCACGCAGTCTGTGCCCCCATATAATGCCCCATGCAGGCTGTGACCCCACACATAATGCCACATGCAGGCTGTGCCCCCCACATAATGCCCCATGCAGGCTTTGACCCCCCACATAATGCTCCATGCAGGCTGTGACCCTCACATAATGCCCCATGCAGGCTTTGACCCCCCACATAATGCCCCATGCAGGCTGTGCCCCCCCCCACATAATGCCCCTTGCAGGATGTCCCCCTCCCACATAATGGCCCATGCAGGATGTCACCCCCCATATAATTCCCCATGCAGAATGTCCCTCCCACATAATGCCCCATGCAGGCTGTGCCCCCCACATAATGCCCCATGCAGGCTGTGCCCCCCCACATAATGGCCCATGCAGGATGTCACCCCCCATATAATTCCCCATGCAGGATGTCCCCTCCACATAATGCCCCATGCAGGATGTCCCACCCCACATAATGCCCCATGCAGGATGTCCCCCACACATAATGCCCCATGCAGTATATCCCCCCCACATAATGCCCCATGCAGGATGTCACCCCCCATATAATTTCCCATGCAGGATGTCCCCCCCCACATAATGCTCCATGCAGGATGTCCCACCCCACATAATGACCCATACAGGATGTCACCCCCCATATAATGCCCCATGCAGGATGTCACCCCCCCATATAATGCCCCATGTAGGATGTCACCTCTCACCCCATATATTGGCCCATGCAGGATGTCACCTCTCACCCCATATAATGCCCCATGCAGGATGTCACTTCTCCCCCCATATAATACCCCATGCAGGATGTCACTCCCCCCATATAATGCCCCATGCAGGATGTCACCCCCCATATAATGCCCCATGCAGAATGTCACCTCTCACCCCATATAAAGCCCTATGCTGGATGTCACTCCCCCCCCCATATAATGACCCATGCAGGATGTCACTTCTCCCCCTCATATAATACCCCATGCAGGATGTCACCCCCCTATATAATGCCCCATGCAGGATGTCCCCCCCATATAATGCCTCATGTAGGATGTCACCTCTTACCCCATATAATGCCCCATGCAGGATGTCACTCCCCCCCATATAATGCCCCATGCAGGATGTCACTTCTCCCCCCCATATAATACCCCACGCAGGATGTCCCTACCTCCCCCCCATATAATGCCCCATGCAGGATGTCACTTCTCCCCCCATATAATGCCCCATACCTCCATACATAAAAAAAAAAATCAAATGCTCACCTCACTGCTCACCAGCTGTGGAGAGGTAAGTATTGTGCCGGCCGTGGTCCTGGGCAAGCATTGAGGTGGGGGGGAGCAAGGCCCGCCTACTCAGGGCCCCGGCACTTGCCTGGGTGTGCTGGGTGCTAGCGCCATGTCTGCCCAGCGTCCGGTTTGTATCCTCCCAACATCATATCAGTGTAAATCATCTGGGACATAATATGGGGGGAGAAGTTTTTGCATCTGTAACTTTTTTCCTGCATCTTCAATAAATCAGTATTATTTCTTATTCTTTTATAGAGCGTGATGGATTCATTGGTTCCGGCGAGAAAGCCGCATATGAGCGACTATGAAACTTCCAAACTCATCAGCAGTGGAAATTTTGGGTGAGATTTCTGTTGCCATAATCCACATTTCTCAGGGTTCCCTATGACAATGCTTCTGCCCCTGCACTCTGCCATTCAGTGTTATCATAGGGAAATTATGTGATCTGTAGCAAATCAAACTGCAAGGAAAGTGATTTAAATAATATAATTACATATAATATAATATATAATAATATAATATTATTACATTCGCCTGTGCTAGACTCTCATCTGTTCTTATGCTGCCTCCTCCACCTGAGCTTTTCTGCTCTCCACTCTGATCTTTGTTTTGATGGGGGGGCTCCATTATGAAGCTGATCAGAGAAGTTGGCTACACATGGTCACATGAAGGGTGACACCATATTGACGTCAATGACATCTACACCCTCCACCATGACCATGTGGGCCCAATCACTGGCCTCAGCAGCAGAAGAGAGCCCTGGAGCACATTCATTTTGGACCAATTTTATTTGCACTAAATTGTATTTGGTCAGTTATAGCGAATCTGCCCAAAGAGAATTTCAGTAGATTCTCGTATCTATAATGTGACCTGGGTGATGGCTCCGGCAGAAGTGGCATTGTGGAGACCTCCAATAGGTGATCTATGTAGTGCTATTTTATGTATTTCTAGATGTGGATTTATAGCGGCGGCCAGACTTCTAGTATTAAACATATGCAAATTGTCTCTTCTGAGAGGAAGCAAACTAGAACTCCACCTATAGGAAGTAGCAATCCTAAAAGTCAATATCGACCCTTTAACAAGCCTTGTCACATGACTTAGGATAATAGCCAAAACCAAAATCTCAATTTGCAGGAACTGTGTTCTGGGGTACTGCCCCTCTTCAGTGCAAAGTGTGAGATATGGTTTGACTGGGTGAGAGGTGTCTGACCGGTATCCAAGGGGTTGACATTTCTCCTTGCGGACATGAGGAGACTTTTAAGCCACAATGCTCCTCTGGGAAATAGGATTGCTACTTCCCATAGGTGGCACTAGGGTGCTAGTTCTCTTCCTCTCTGAAAAGAGACAATTTGCATATTTCCCAGAAGAGCATTGCAGCTTAAAAGTCTCCTCACCTTGACATGCTTAACATGGCTTTTTCCGCAAGGAGAAACGTTACCGCTTGGATCCCGGTCAGATGCCTCTTACCCAGCCAAACCATATCTCACACTTTGCACTTATGAGTGCTTGTACCCCAAAACATAATGTCCGAAAATTGAGATTTTGGTTATGGCTATTATTCCATGTCATGTGATAAGGCTCGTTAAAGGGTCGATATTGACTTTTAGGATTACTACTTCCTATAGGTGGCACTAGAGTTCTAGTTCTCTTCCTCTCCGAAGAGACAATTTGCATATTTCCCAGAGGATCATTGAGGCTTAAAAGTCTCCTCACCTTGACAAGCTTAACATGTCACTCTCCGCAAGGAGAAATGTTACCAGGATACCAGTATTAAACATATAATGATTTCTATAGATGGATTATTAATAAGGATTTATTATAACCGATGGATTCTCCTTCTCTCCAGGGCCGTCTACTTAGTGCATCATAAAGACTCACACCAGACCTTTGCTATGAAGAAAATGGCTAAGCGGAACCTAAATACTGCACAGAGATTGGAATGGGCCTTTCTGGAGAGGGACATCTTAACATTTGCTGATTGTCCCTTTGTGGTCTCCATGCTCTGCTCCTTTCCAACTAGATCTCACCTGTGTATGGTCATGGAGTATGTAGGAGGTAAGACACATCTATTGTATTATATTCAGCCCATGTCTGCTTTCATCTTATCACTGCTCATATCATTAGGACATTGTTGGTTACATCCCCGCAGAGCATTTACTATAGGTTATCTATTACCAAGATGCTCGTAAATTCATTGATCTTGGTGCAGGGGCGCTATGGGGCTCATCAGTCGGAGGGGGTCTGTCGACGCTCAGCAGTGGGCAGCATCCCTCCACCTGTCATTACAATTTCAGCGGTATTTGCTTCTTCAAGGAGGTGGGGCTGGTGGGGGCAAAAATACTGAGTAGGTGGCTAGTAGGGGCCAAAATACTGAAAGGGGGCCGTATGACTAGATATGGGGGGACTGTGAATGCTGAGTGGAGGTCATCATATTAAGTGGGGTGCTGTGGGGGTCCTCACTCTGTATGGAGGCCCCCATTCTGTGTGGGGACATCATACTGAGTGGGGAGTTATGCGGACCATTATATTGTGTGAGGGACTGTGGGAACCATTATCCTGAGTGGGAGGGTTGCTGTGGGTGCCATCACACCGAGTAGGGGGTTGTGGCTGGCCTCCTTCTAAGTGGTGGCCTCCTTAGGAGGATTCACTGTGGGGATACCATACTCATTGAGTGTGGGTGTGGGCATTTTTGGGAGCATCATACTCTAAAATGGCCATAAAAGTTGTATTGCTGGTGAGAACACCAAGCTGCTTCAACAGGGATATAAATATATTTCTTTTTTATTTTTTAGGGTGGGGGGCAATTACAACTTTTGATATGGGGTCTTGTGATTTCTATGTACGCCACTATCTGTGTGATCTCCCCAGGATGTTTCCGCTCACTGCTCATTATACATCATGGTTATCTGCTCGTGGTATATCATGGTCATCTGCTGTATAAACCCCTCACTGGTCATATTTCCTTTCTTCTATAGGTGGAGACTGTGGGACCCTTCTAAGCACCAGGGGTCCTTTCTCTGTCCCCATGGCCCGCTTGTACTTTGCAGAGGCGGTACTTGCCGTGGAATACCTGCATAGTTACGGTGTGGTGCACAGAGACCTGAAGCCGGAAAAGTAAGTGCCCCCGTAGTATAATAAAGTGGGGAAAGTTGTCATTTATTATCATTCAGTCTGTGAGGCTAAAACCATCTTCTGTTTTGCAGCCTCCTGATTACATCTACTGGACATATTAAAGTTACCGATTTTGGGATTTCAAAACTTGGTCTAATGATACCGAAAACCAACACCTACAAGGAATTAGCAGTGGACATCTCCAGAGAGTTCCAGGACCGTGAGGTCAGCATCACCTACAAGAACTTAGCTTGTTATTTGCAAATCTCATCACACTATTGTCTCTTCTCTACGTTCTTCCTTTCTAGAGAACTTTTCCACTAATATTTTATCTTCTGCATTGTGTTTTAACGATGATATCTTGTCATAATAATTGTTTCATCGATTCTCATCTCTATGTTCTGTTGGTTTCCAGTTCTGTGGCACCCCATGTTACATAGCCCCAGAGATCATCCTGAAAGAAGGCTATGGAAGACCTGTTGACTGGTGGTCATTGGGGATCATCCTGTATAAATTCCTGCTGGGATGTGTACCATTTGATGCTGATTCCCTCACTGAGCTTTATAAAAGGGTTGTCATTGGTGAGTAGAATAATTCGATCATTGCGTTGATTGGTTACATTTGTTTAGTTATTTCCTTTGCTTTATGTTACAGTCCAGTAAAGAGGTTTTATTTTCTGTAATTTTCTATGTAACAGGAGAACTAATTTGGAATTGTGATCGCGCTCCACCCCTGGATGCTCAGAATCTCATCACTGAGCTGCTCAGAAGAAATCCTGTGCGTAGACTTGGGACAGGTAACAGATATACTAGTATTAATATTCCCTTATTAGACCAAGGACATATCGCTCATGTCCATGAAGATCAGCATTTCTCTATCAGCTCATCTACTGTATTTCTAGTTCTCCACACTAAGACTTTCAGTTTATTTCCTTCATGTCGGCTCAGTTTTGTCATTAGTTCAGATTACGATAAACTGTTCAGATATGGAGCCATCCCTGACTATGTCCGCATCACTTTTGTTTTTCTTTTTCTAGGAGGAGCATTTGAGATCAAGGTTCATCCATTCCTGAGTGACTTGGACTTTGACAACATTCTGAGCCAGGAGCTGGAGTATGTTCCTCAGCTTGTTTCAGATGCAGACACCAGCTTATTTATCAGTAAGTAGAAGGAGACGTCATCTAGACTAAGCGACTGTTTGTCTCATCTTCCCTAATATGTGATCATCTGTTCCCATTAATATTAGTGATAAATAGTGACTGTGTTATACTGACAACCTCTAATAATACTTCATTACCTATTTCTTGTAGATCATTCTGATATAAACAAACATCTGGTCTCAAAGGATGAGGAAGGCACAAGTGAGAACAATGAGAGCCTTGACTTCCAAAATTTTACGTCATCTTCTGAAAAGCTTTGTAAAGTAAGTATGTGATTAATAAATCCAAAATATGTAAAAAAAATGTAAAACAACTCTAAAAGTACATAAAAAAAATATTTTATATCTTATTTTTATCCGTATTTAGCTCTGTATCATCGCTACCAGGATGGTGAACAATGAGGATCCCAATGCCCCTCCAGAGTATACACCAGAAACCAACACAAACATCTCAGAAATGTGAGTAGATTATAAAGGGTCATTACTTCATTACTGGGAGTTCCAGGCTGATCTATGTACACAACACCAAATATAGGACATAAATATCAGAATATCAAATGCAGCATTCACCGTTTCATGGTTAACGGTCATTGTACTTTTGGCTTCAGAAAATGCAGAAGATAACAGCCCATAATTGTGGCAGGTCATGCATTTTTAGCACTGCCTACTCTGTAGGAGAGCTGTAGTATTACTTGCCAGCCATTCTTGGTAGTTGTGTTCTGATCCATGGAAGGTAGTTTTGAGCAGAAAACCTTCCCCACTATGACAGTCATATGTCCTATTAGGCCTTATAGTCAGTGTTCTTATAGTGAGACAACCCATTTTATACTGTGTTTACTTACGATTTACATGTTTTTCTTCTTCAAACAGGCAGAAAGAATCTGTTCCTGTATGTAATACAGACGATGCTGTTACCATCTTGCCACCCTCATCCCCATTGCCAGGTATGTACATGTCTACAGCACCAACAATGTGAATGTTGACTTCAAGGCTCAAATATTTCCACATGGTTTTTCTGGTCTACTATGTTATCCATGTTTCATGGATCTCAGCTATGTTGACCATGGGTTCGTACTGTATCCCTATTTCCTTAATTTTGTACAGGAGTTTTTTTTCATGTATTCTGTATATTACGTTGCATCATCTATTAACCTAGTGAGATATAGCGACTGTGTTATACTGACACCCTCTAACAATCCTTCATTACCTATGTCTTGTAGATCACTCTGATGAAAACAACCATCTGATCTCAGAGGATAAGGAGGGCACAAGTGAGGACGATGAGAACTTTATCTTCCGAATATTTGCATCATCATCTTCTGAGAGGCTTTCTAAAGTAAGTATGTGATCGATAAATCCAAAATATGTACAAAAAAAGGATCTATAAAATTAAAAAGTATGTATATTTAATAACTTATTGTTATCCACATTTAGCACTCTACCACCACTAACGGGATGGTGAACAACGAGGATCCCAAGGCCCCTCCAGAGTGTACACCAGAATCCAACACAAACATCTCAGAAATGTGAGTAGATTATGGGGTCATTACTGGGAGCTCCAGGCTGATATATGTGCACAACACCAAATATAGGACATAAATACCATAATATCAAATGTAGCATCCACCGCCCCATGGTTATGGGTCATTGTGCTTTCAGCTTTCGGAATTGTTGGAGATAACAGCCCATAATTGTGGCCGGTCATGCACTTTTAGTGCTGCCCTCACTGTAGGAGAGATGTAGTATGAAATGCCGGCCATTCTTGGTAGTTGTTTTCCTCTCAGCTCTCTATAAAAGGTAGTCTTGAGCAGAAGACCTTCCCCACTATGACAGTCATATGTCCTACTAGGCCTTATAGTCGGTGTTCTTCTAGTGAGACAACCCCTTTTATATGGAGTTTACTTGAGATTTACATGTTTTTCTTCTTCAAACAGGCAGAAAGTATCTGTTCCTGTATGTAATACAGACGATGCTGTTACCATCTTGCCACCCTCGTCCCCATTGCCAGGTATGTACATGTCTACAGCACCAGCAATGTGAATGGTGACTTCAAGGCTCAAATATTCCCACATGGTTTTATACAATACTATAGGTCTCTTATGTTATCCATATTATGACAAAGCAGATCCTATAAGAATATATTGTTACTGATTTTTTTTTTAATTTTTCATCAGAATTTCCATCTCATGAAGAAAGAAAATCGGCAATAAATCTGAGTATGGAGCAACAAAACTCAGAAAATGGAAAAAATGGGAAAAAGAGACGAGGTAAGTGTGAGAATCAACTCCATGTTGTGTGATGTCAGTGAGAATAATTCATGTGGAGTAGATGTCATCTGTCAGTGATGGGATTGTCACATGTATGATTGCTGACAATGACCCCTGACCTCTGTATGATAATATTCCTCTGCCGTCCGGCCACAGTGACTGCACAGCATTATCATGTAATATGGAGTCCCATCACTTACATTATATTTATTTCTCTTCTCATAGGTTCCATCTTCCGCCGGATCTTATCATCCTGCCGGCGTGGATTATCCAGGGCTGCTCGCGCATTTGCATGCTGTCACTGTTGCCCTAAAACCATCTAAAAGACGGGACACCTAAGCATCCAGCGCCCTGAAGTCCAGCAGATCCATCATCACTGCTGGAGCTGTATAGAAGGACCTTCACCATCTACCTGTGGCCTTCTGACTGGTCAACCTGGACAAGTTTCAGTAACGCCTCTGTCATCGGGCTCCGCGGTATTCATACTGCTCGTCTGACTTGTCATTTACTGATCACCTGGTATCTGACCTCGGCTATCTTCCTGACTTTGATTTATTCTATTGACAATGTTCACGATTTTATTCATCCCATTATTAATTAAAAAAAAGTAAAATCTGTTACTGTTGCTCTGATTCCTTTTTGTCTTGAATTCACAAATACTTGTAACTCACTAATTGCTCTTCTTCCCACTAAATGTATTTCTCATTATCCTTAATGCAGCAGTCAGTCTCATATTTCTGTCCAGCAATTACACTGGTGCATCCACCCTGTACCAGTCATTACACTCATCCACAAACCTCTCCACACTGCTGCACAGTCCTGCATCTCTACCATATCTACACTCCAATGAGCTAAGATTAACATCCTCCATAATCAGGACCTCCCACTCTCATGTCCAAGACATTTTCTCTGCTGCACCAGCTCTCAGGAGTGCACTACTGCAGGCAATCAGGTTCATTCCCACTATCAGAGATTTTAAGTGTGCAGTAGAAACAGATTATTTGTGGCAGGACTGTCAAATCACCTCACTATTCTAAGTTTTTCCTACAGCACTCAGTAGCACTTAATATTTGTACATATACAGATAATGGTTGGTGACTGGTTCATGCAGCCTTAATTCCACAAAGATAGAAATAAAAGGTCAACATGTTTCATACATCCAAACCATCCTTAATCATGGCAGAAAAACATAATTTTAAGTTCCCACTATGAATATTTGGTGAGATATCACAGCTGTGTATTTTCACAGCACAAAGAACGCATCTTACAGATCAGCAAATCACAGTGTGCTGACGCTTAGTGTTGTAGTTTTGAACAACACCATTCATTTTATCATATAATGTGTTGAAAAATGAGAAAAAATGCCAGGTTTGGGTTCCTTCATTTTACAGTGTGTATTGTGTTGTAAAAACAAACTGACAAAATGATTCAGAGTCAGTAGTACGATTACTGTGATACCAAACTTATAAGGTTTATATATATATATATATATATATATACAGTACAGACCAAAAGTTTGGACACACCTTCTAATTTAAAGATTTTTCTGTATTTTCATGACTATGAAAATTGTACATTCACACTGAAGGCATCAAAACTATGAATTAACACATGTGGAATTATATACTTAACAAAAAAGTGTGAAACAACTGAAAATATGTCTTATATTCTAGGTTCTTTAAAGTAGCCACCTTTTGCTTTGATGACTGCTTTGCACACTCTTGACATTCTCTTGATGAGCTTCAAGAGGTAGTCACCGGAAATGGTCTTCCAACAATCTTGAAGGAGTTCCCAGAGATGCTTAGCACTTGTTGGCCCTTTTGCCTTCACTCTGTGGTCCAGCTCACCCCAAACCATCTCGATTGGGTTCAGGTCTGGTGACTGTGGAGGCCAGGTCATCCGGCGTAGCACCCCATCACTCTCCTCCTTGGTCAAATAGCCCTTACACAGCCTGGAGGTGTGTTTGGGGTCATTGTCCTGTTGAAAAACAAATGATGGTCCAACTAAACGCAAACCGGATGAAATAGCATGCCGCTGCAAGATGCTGTGGTAGCCATGCTGGTTCAGTATGCCTTCAATTTTGAATAAATCCCCAACAGTGTCTCCAGCAAAGCACCCCCACACCATCACACCTCCTCCTCCATGCTTCATGGTGGGAACCAGGCATGTAGAGCCATCCGTTCACCTTTTCTGCATCGCACAAAGTCACGGTGGTTGAAACCAAAGATCTCAAATTTGAACTCATCAGACCAAAGCACAGATTTCCACTGGTCTAATGTCCATTCCTTGTGTTCTTTAACCCAAACAAGTGTCTTCTGCTTGTTGCCTGTCCTTAGCAGTGGTTTCCTAGCAGCTATTTTACCATGAAGGCCTGCTGCACAAAGTCTCCTCTTAACAGTTGTTGAAGAGATGTGTCTGCTGCTAGAACTCTGTGTGGCATTGACCCGGCCTCTAATCTGAGCTGCTGTTAACCTGCGATTTCTGAGGTTGGTGACTCGGATAAACTTATCCTCAGAAGCAGAGCTGACTCTTGGTCTTCCTTTCGTGGGGTGGTCCTCATGTGAGCCAGTTTCTTTGTAGCGATTGATGGTTTTTGCAACTGCACTTGGGGACACTTTCAAAGTTTTCCCAATTTTTCGCACTGACTGACCTTCATTCCTTAAAGTAATGATGGCCACTCGTTTTTCTTTACTTAGCTGCTTTTTGCTTGCAATAATACAAATTCTAACAGTCTATTCAGTAGGACTATCAGCAGAGTATCGACCAGACTTCTGCACAACACAACTGATGGTCCCAACCCCATTTATAAGGCAAGAAATCCCACTTATTAAACCTGACAGGGCACACCTGTGAAGTGAAAACCTTTTTCGGTGACTACCTCTTGAAGCTCATCAAGAGAATGCCAAGAGTGTGCAAAGCAGTCATCAAAGCAAAAGGTGGCTACTTTGAAGAACCTAGAATATAAGACATATTTTCAGTTGTTTCATACTTTTTTGTTAAGTATATTATTCCACATGTGTTAATTCATAGTTTTGATGCCTTCAGTGTGAATGTACAATTTTCATAGTCTTGAAAATACAGAAAAATCTTTAACCGAGAAGGTGTGTCCAAACTTTTGGTCTGTACTGTATATATATATATATATATATATATATATATATACAGTGTTTAGCATAAATCAGTACACCCAAATAGATTTGTCAGCAAACCTGTAGTTTCCTTTCAGAATCATCATTTTATATGGGATACCATACTACAAAATACTCTCGCAAATTTGAGCCATTGAATGCAAACAAGATTTGGTATTTTGCAGACCCCAAAAAAGTAATTTTTTTAACAAACTCATCAAGATCATGTTTCAAAAATGAGAACATCCCAGTAACAGTCTTAAGAGAAAAGCTAAGTTTAGACAACAAAATTCTAATTAACAAGAACTGAACCACAGGTAAGTGTAATTATTCATTAAACAGATGTCCAGCAGACAGGTGTCTGTAAAAGGAAGTTACTTAATAAAGAAAACTCCTTCCCATTTCATGCTATCAGCAATGGCACCACATAGAAGGGAAATGTCACAAAACCTGAGAAAGAAAATAATTTCTTTGCAATAAATGTAAAGTCTACAAGAAGATCAGCAAAACTTTACTTATCAGTCAGAATACTGTAGCAAAAGTGATGCAAAACTATAACAAAGATGGAACTGCAACCATCTTACAGAGACGTCCAGGCCGACTATGGAAGTTAACACCTAAACAAAAGCGTCCTCTGATGAGAAGGGTAAGTGGCACCACATAGAAGAGAAATGTCACAAGACATTTCTGAGAAAGAAAATAATTTCTTTACAAAAAATGTGAAGTCTACAAGAAGATCAGCAAAGCTTTTCTTATCAGTCAGATGGAAGTTAACATCTAAACAAAAGCATCTTCTGATGAGAAGAAAATCGACAGGCAAATTCATTGCTATTAGCTGAAGAAGTAGAAAGCCAAACTAAGGTGAGTGTTTTCCATGACACGACACGGTGTACACTGCAAATGAATGGCATTCATGAGTGTCCTCCACAAAGGAAGCCTCTCTCCCTTAAAGCCCATGAACAATAAAAGTCCGTCTACAATTTGCCAGGGTCCATGCTTAAAACTATGAGGACTACCGGGACTCTATACTGTGTATGTGAATCTTATGTGTATGTCCGTATTTTATGTTTGTGTGCACTATGTATATGTGACGCGCCCTGGGCCTATGTGACGTAGCGTTGCGCACGCAGGGACTACCCGGAGCCGGATCTGATAGGGGTAGTAGTCTCGTGGCGGTGACCCGGTCCGTGCCCAGGGAGTCAGACTAAGTGGCGGTATATTAGCAGTAGATGTAGGATGACTATGCCACCTGTTGAATGCAGCTATGGAGCTGCCGCTGCAGGGCAGACCGCTGAGGCCGGTGGAAGGATGGTGCAGCGTGGATGGTATAACCCCCAACGGGAGGGGTATGGCTTCAGGGCAGCCGACGTGGAAGATGGGGGTAGCAGGAACCACTCAGAGACGATGCGGTGTAGTTCAGGGTCTTTACTGGTGACAAAGACAGACCCTCCCGGAGTACTTGCTAGCGATCGGGGCCTGGTCAGTCCTTGAGCAGATGGGATCTCCCCTGGCCAGGTGGAGTTGTAGGCCTTCCCAACTAACTGTACTCTTCTGGCTACCTTGCTAGAGGCGGGTAAAAGTAGCCCACGTCCCTGAGTGTACCGTGTGGTGCTCACCCGTATGGCCGGTGACTCGGGGCCTTCTAGTGCCTTCCGCTCCACGACGGCGGTGCTGGTCCCACGCGTGTGACCGTGCCTTCGGGTTTCTGGGCCAGAGGACTTGAAATCCCCTGCCGGACGGTTTCTGCTGCTGGGTAAGGGTTAGTCCCCACAGCCTCGGACTCCGGGTCCGGTGATAACTTCTCAGTCAGGGCGAGCTCTGCAGCTGCCAGCCCCTGACTCCTTGTAGCACTGCTCCCACAGAGCTCCTGTTGTTTCTTCCTATGCTGCTTCTCTTCTCTGTCTCTACTTCTGGCATGGCCCGGGAGCTGGGCCCAGCCGGAGCCACAGCTCCCTGTCCGCCCTCCTGGCTCAACTCTCCCTTTGAACTCTCTAACCCTGCCTCAGCCCCAGGTTTATATAGGGGAAGTCCTTCCCCTCCCAGGACTGGGCAGGAGGTGTGGCATGCATAGGATTCCTGACCAAGAGACCTCCCACCTGCTCTCAGACATAACATTGCTGTTACTGTGGAAACCAGACCCCTGGGGTGCCACATTCCCCCCTAGTGAAATTTAGTACTCCGGGACTGAACATACTTTTGTCAACATAACAAGGCATAAAAAAAAAAATAACATTACAATAAGGAAACACATAAAGACGGTCACGGCGTGTCCGCAACCGGGTGCAGTCTTTGAAGAAAACAAAGGTGTCCATTTCACCAAAACAGGGAGACGTAACCAGGTAGGGGTCTGTCCTGCCCCGAGTCCTTAACAGTCTTTAGTCCATCCTGGGTTACGCTCCACTAACTGTACAAGGATTCCCGGTAAATCCACCAAGGACTCCTAAAAATAACTAGAAACACATAATTATTTACAGGATATGGCCGCTCTCAGGCCTCGGCCAGTGGGGATAAGGATTGGCTGCTCACAGTCCTCAGCCTGGTAAGGGATAGGGACACACGGGGAACAATTCACTAATCCCAACGGGGACCATATTTTAATTAGCAGCAGTCCTTGTACCCTAACGGGTAACTATGTACAGCTCTTTATTCACGCTACTTCCCTTCAGCAGCTATGTCCTCTTTGTGCTCCCTCCTGAGGGTAGTCCTCAGACCCGTCCGGGTCCTCTTGGCTTTCCTCGTATTGGTAGTACTGCAGCTCCTCCTCGGTTAGCCGGGTTAGTATCTCTGCGACAGTCCTCCTCCCAGGTGGCCAGGACTTTACCTCCCTTTGGGCTGCCCCGGTTAATTGGGCCACCAGGATGCTCACTTTTTGCTCTTCTGTGAGGGGGTACACCTGGAAGAGGCTATCCAGCTTTTCTCTAAAGTCATGTAGGGTATGTGACTCCCCTGAGTACTGGGGTAGCCAGGCCGCTCCCGGGATATAGGGCATGGTGAAAGGCATGACTGCAGCAGCGGTGGCGCTGGCGGGGGTTGAGGCAGTGAAGCTCTCCTCCGTATCCGACATCTTCCTCGCCCCTAGTGGACCGTGGCCTACCTTGCGATGATCCTCTTCCGTAGGCCGCGGCTCCGCAGTGGATCGTCAGGGTTGAGGACCTCTCGTCGCGCTCCTGTGACGTCGGCGTCTGCTGGGCTCCTTCCAGGACCTTACGCAACGTCCGGACGTGAGGCGGGGCTTCAGTTCTCGCGGGCTTTTCGGAGTCCACGCCCCTCTTCTTCCCGCGCGGCGTCCTCAAAATGGCGTCCAACGGCGGGAAAACTCCACAGATGGCGGGAAGAAGGCTGAAGATGGCGCCGGATGGCGGGAAAACTTCACGGATTGCGGGAAGAAGGCTGAAGATGGCGCCGGATGGCGGGAATCTTCACCACAGGTAAGTTTTAAAAGTCTCTCTTTCAGGCACGCAGTACCCGGTGGTTGCGGGCACAAAATCCTGTCGACTACGCCAAAAGTTGACGCGCCCTGGGCCTATGTGACGTAGCGTTGCGCACGCAGGGACTACCCGGAGCCGGATCTGATAGGGGTAGTAGTCTCGTGGAGGTGACCCGGTCCGTGCCCAGGGAGTCAGACTAAGTGGCGGTATATTAGCAGTAGATGTAGGATGACTATGCCACCTGTTGAATGCAGCTATGGAGCTGCCGCTGCAGGGCAGACCGCTGAGGCCAGTGGAAGGATGGTGCAGCGTGGATGGTATAACCCCCAACGGGAGGGGTATGGCCTCAGGGCAGCCGACGTGGAAGATGGGGGTAGCAGGAACCACTCAGAGACGATGCGGTATAGTTCAGGGTCTTTACTGGTGACAAAGACAGACCCTCCCGGAGTACTTGCTAGCGATCGGGGCCTGGTCAGTCCTTGAGCAGATGGGATCTCCCCTGGCCAGGTGGAGTTGTAGGCCTTCCCAACTAACTGTACTCTTCTGGCTACCTTGCTAGAGGCGGGTAAAAGTAGCCCACGTCCCTGAGTGTACCGTGTGGTGCTCACCCGTATGGCCGGTGACTCGGGGCCTTCTAGTGCCTTCCGCTCCACGACGGCGGTGCTGGTCCCACGCGTGTGACCGTGCCTTCGGGTTTCTGGGCCAGAGGACTTGAAATCCCCTGCCGGACGGTTTCTGCTGCTGGGTAAGGGTTAGTCCCCACAGCCTCGGACTCCGGGTCCGGTGATAACTTCTCAGTCAGGGCGAGCTCTGCAGCTGCCAGCCCCTGACTCCTTGTAGCACTGCTCCCACAGAGCTCCTGTTGTTTCTTCCTATGCTGCTTCTCTTCTCTGTCTCTACTTCTGGCATGGCCCGGGAGCTGGGCCCAGCCGAAGCCACAGCTCCCTGTCCGCCCTCCTGGCTCAACTCTCCCTTTGAACTCTCTAACCCTGCCTCAGCCCCAGGTTTATATAGGGGAAGTCCTTCCCCTCCCAGGACTGGGCAGGAGGTGTGGCATGCATAGGATTCCTGACCAAGAGACCTCCCACCTGCTCCTAGACATAACATTGCTGTTACTGTGGAAACCAGACCCCTGGGGTGCCACATATGCATACGTTAAAATGTGTATAGAGTATTAGCATGTGCAAATTTTATATGTGTGCCTAATATAAATATACATGGAAATGTATATGTAGGTGGTGCCTGATGGAGGGTGGGGGGCCCAGATCAGAAGTCCTGATTAAGGGCCCTTCACTGTCATTGTCTGCCCCTTATATAAACAGTAAAATCCTCTTTAATAACTGGACTTCCATTGGGGTGGACTTCTCATAGATGGCCAGTATGCATACTATATTGTGAATCTGGGCATCTCTCACAGAAAATCTGATCCGGATATGAGGGTGGTCTTCTATAAGCGGTGATGTTTTGGAGAGATTTAGGGAAAAGTCCCAATTCTTATCCATCGATCTGGTAATTTGAGTAAAATATTTGTGTTGATAACTGATCACAAAGTCACAAAATATGTAAGATTTGGCATAACCTGGTTCATTTTTCAAAAAGTTATGCTCAATTTTTTTAGCACCAAGTTTTGTTGCTTTTTTGTAGACTTACACTAACTTAGTATATTGTGTGAGAATTAAATGAATTATGAATTAGTTGGCGCATTTTACCACACTCTGGGGGTCCCTGACAGTCCTTCTTTACCGGCCCTGTAGTGATGCCAATGTAAACTTCCAAGTGACCGCGCAGTCAATCACTGTCACGAATGCAGGACAACCTATGATTAGCTAATTTTTGGGAAATCCTTATAACAAAAGGGGATTGAAAATATTTACAATTATTTTAAAAGCATTAAAAAAAAAACAGACCCAATACTTATAATTAGTTTGTTGAAAGTAGTCTAATTAAAGGGAGCTGAAAGGATTAGAGATTATGAACCCGATTCACCAGTGTTTTTGCCAGAAAACTGGCATAAAGCTCTTGAAAAGTTGCAAAGTTTTGTGACTTTTCCCATTTTCACATAATTTTAACTTCTTTAAAGCCCAAGACGTACTGATACGTATCTGCGCCCTGGGACTTAAGAGCCTGATACGTATTAGTACATCTTTGCGATCGCGCCCGCACACAGGCTGTGCGGGCGTGATCGCCGCCGGGTGTCAACTGATTGTCACAACTGACACCCGGTGCTATGTGCTGGGAGAGGTCCCGCACATTAACCCCCGCAATGCTGGGATCGAAGTCGTTCGCAGCATTGCGGGGGCAAGGGGAGGTGATCGGGATAGTCACCTCTCCTGCCGGCGTCCAGCAATGTGTGCCGCGGCTTCCCGGATGTTGTCATGATGACCCGATTCACTGAGGGGTGCAGTTTTAAGAATGGTGTCACTTTTGGGTATTTTCAGTCATAAAGACCCCTCAAAGTGACTTCAAATGTGATGCGGTCCCTAATAAAATGGTTTTGTAAATTTTGTTGGAAAAATGAGAAATCGCTGGTCAATTTTAACCCTTATAGCTCCCTAATAAAAATAAATTTGGGTTCCAAAATTGTGCTGATGTAAAGTAGACATATGGGAAATGTTATTTATTAACTTTTTTTGTGTGACATATCTCTCCGATTTAAGGGCATAAAAATTCAAATTTTGAAAATTGCAAAATTTTCTAAATTTTCGCCAAATATCTGTTTTTTTCACAAATAAACACAAGTGATATCGAAGAAATTTTACCACAATCATAAAGTACAATATGTCATGAAAAAATATTCTCAGAACCAGGGGGATCCGTTGAAGCGTTCCAGAGTAATTACCTCATAAAGTGACAGTGGTCAGAATTGTAAAAATTGGCCTTCTCATTAACGTGCAAACCACTTTGGGTTGTAAAGGGGTTAAGGACTCTACTTGCATATACAGTCATGGCGGAAAGTGCTGGCACCCTTGAAATTGTTTCAGAAAATTACACATGTTTTATTACACGCATGTTTATTTCCTTTGTGTTTATTGGAACAACACAAAAAAACTGAGAAAAAAAAGGCAAATTGGACATAATTTCACACAAAACTCCAAAAATGGGCCGGAATACATATATATATTTTTGATGGGACAACACTGAAGATGCGACACTTTGATACAATGTACAGTAGTCAGTGTACAGCTTGTTTAACTGTAAATTTGGTGTGCCTGCAAAATAACTCAACACACAGCCATTAATGTCTAAACAGCTGGCAACAAAAGTGAGTACACCCCTAAGTGTGTTCTCAGCTGATGTTATTTGTGGGTTTTTCTTTGCATCCCGAACAATTTTCTTGGCAGTTGTGGCTGAAATTTTTGTTGGTCTACCTGACTGTGGTTTGGTTTTTACAGAGCATCTGATTTTCCATTTGTTAATCACAGTTTGAACACTGCAGACTGGCATTATCAATTCCTGGGATATCTTTTTGTATCCCTTTCCTGTGTTATACTCTTTTTGCCTCCCTTTCCTGTGTTATACAGTTCAACTACCTTTTCCCGTAGATCCGTTGATAATTCTTTTGCTTTCCCCATCTCAAAATCCAGAAACGTCAGTGGCTGGATCCCAGAAACTCACTCAGCTTTATGCACACACACTGATTACAAGCAAACAGGTCATAGGTGAGGATGTTACCTTTAGTAGCCATTCAAACCCATTTGTGTCAAATTCTGTGCATGTTATCAGGCCAAAATCACCAGGGTATGTAAACTTTTTGATCAGGATTATTTGGATGTTTTTGGTTGTCATTAGTGATGAGTGAGCACTAAAATGCTCGAGTACTCGTTGCTCGGGTCGAGCAAATTGAAATACTCGGGTGCTCAACCCGAGCAATGAGCCCAATATAAGTCTAGGGGAAACTTGAGCATTTTTCAGGTGGCTCCCCACGGCGGTCTGCAGAGGGCCTAAAAATTGCCCAAATCGATGGGAACTGTGCTCAAATGACATGTGAACAGCATGGGGAAGACCCCTGGAAGCATCTCTGACTCCCAGATCACTGCTGTCAACAACGTCGTCAGAGTATTACGCCACTTTTACGGCGTAAGGAACATCCTTTCCAGGGTGATGACTTGTATATAAGGCAAAATAAATAAACAAAAACACAAATACTCCTACACACCTTGGGCTATGTTCACACGTAGCATTTTTGACACGTTTTTGCACTTTTGCATTGCTTTCAACCAAGACAAATGCATTCACCAGGAAATGTCATTTTAACATTTTACAACCTTATCTGGCCATGTGGTGTGTGACACATCATCAGACACATGCATACAGTGCTGTAAAGACATGGGAACAGCAAGGGGAAGACCTCTGGAAACATCTCTGAATCCCAGGTCACTGCCTAAATGTGTGCCCATCATAAGTGATCCTTGGCACATGCGAAGATGCCTCCCGCCATGCACCTGTCGTTGCAGACTTGCAACAATCACCGTCCACGTCCTTGTCCCACTGCAGTGTTCAGTTGTCCCTACCCCATTCCTTGGAATGCAAGCACAAGAATGCCGGCAGCCACCCACCCACAGGCTGCAATACTATACTGCCAAATTTTTGACAGCTGCTTGCACTTGAAATGTGGCCTTTTAGGCTCGTGGAGGCGGAAGCTTTTCATAACCTCATGCCGGCGGCGGCCGGGTGTCCATACTCGGTCCCCAGTCGCCACTATATTTCCCGGTATCGCCTCCGCCTTCCACAACCACGGGTCCAATAACATTACCCGTGCCCTCCCCAGTGCACTTACTGGGAAGGACCGCCTAACCACAAACACGTGGACAGGTGAATGTGGCCAGGGACGGTACGGAGCCAGTCCACAACTTTTTTTGCTAAGAGTTGTATTTAGCTCGGTGAAAGGACTGGCATAGAGGGAAACCGTATCTACCCTGCGTGTCATTTCTCCCAGAAAATCCTGTAATTGAGCTTGTTGCAGAAGCAATGGCAGCCCATCCAACATCAACTCGCACTTGTCAATGGTGCTTTGACACACACACATCTTTCTTTGCGCATTTAATTTCTTGAATACAGAATTGGAAAATGGCCTGATCCGTAATGCGTTTTGAGAAATAACATGCATAAGCATGGCCGATCCGCATTAAAAAAGCAGCCATAGAGTGTCCAGGAACCTTCCCCCACACTTTTCTTAGCCAGGGCTGCTTTTCGGCAGGGTTGCACGGGCCCACCAGAGAACCAGAGACTCCTCCGGCGGGCCCTGGCTTCTCCTTCAGGAGAGTTCATAGTGCCGAGGTGAGGCCATGATGATGATAGAGGCCATCATCTGCTTAGTTTTCTGTTACTTGGAATGCAATTGCAAGTATGCAGCCAGCCACCCACCCACCCACAGGCCGCAACACTAAACTGACAGATTTCTGGGCAGCTCTTTGCACTTGAAATATGGCCTTTTAAGCTTGTGGAGGTGGAAGCTTTTCACAACCTCATGCAGGCGGCGGCCGGGTGTCCATACTCGGTCCCCAGCCGCCAGTATTTTTCCGGTATCGCCTTCGCCTTCCACAAGCACGGGTCCCACAACATTACCCATGCCCTACCCAGTGCACTTACTAAGAAGGACTGCCTAACCACAAACACGTGGACAGGTGAATGTGGCCAGGGACGGTACGGAGCCAGTCCACAACTTTTTTTGATAAGAGTTGTATTTAGCTCAGTGAAAGGACTGGCATAGAGGGAAACCGTATCTACCCTGAGTGTCATTTCTCCCAGGAAGCCCTCTAAAGCTGCTTGCACTTGAAATCTGGCCTGAACATTACTGCTGGTACTTTTCTGTGGCAATTTTCTTGCCTCCTACCAGCCTGGAATATTTCCAGCAAACTATGGTACAACACCATGGTATTAGCACTGCCCCCAGTACCAGCAGCGAAGCCATCCTCAATTTCCTTCTCTGGAATTTTATTTGGTAGACTGAGTGGCTGCCAAAATAAATTTTCTCACAAAGGAGCTGATGATAGAGTGGCAGTAGGTTCAAGTTTCTCCAGCCTGCTAGATATTAGAGGGTGAACGGCAGCACATTGGATCAGTGGTTAGCACTGAAGTCTTGCAGCACTGGGATCCTGGGTTCAAATCCCAGCAAGGACAACATCTGCAAGAAATTTGTATGTTCTCCCACAGGGTTGGACAGTCCCACCAGAGAATTCTCTGGTGTGCCTTGGCTTCTACCTCAGGAGAGTTCATGATAGCGCTAACTTTGCAGCTGCTATGGGGCTCTTGAGCGGGTGAGAAAGGTTAGCCCTCAGAAACAAATCCTCTGGTGGGCAGAATGTTTTTCAATCTGAAACAGCTTCTCAGTGGGAGTTGTATTTCACAGCATGCCATATTCTTTAGCTCTGTGAAAGGACTGGCATATAGGGAAACCTTATTTACCCCGGTTGTCATTTCTCCGTCACCAGGTTCCGCCCATTGTAACACACGACCATGCCTGGCTGTATGTTCAGCGGTGAGAGCCACAGATCAAGCTGCTGTGTTACAGCTTTCAACAACTATGCAGCGCTGGGCGGTTTGTTAATTAAGCATTAAGCATGTTATCTTCAGCACAGCCTGCTGCTGTTTGGCCAAGGCAGTGCAGCAGTGCTGTCAGCTTGTGACTGATGTGGTCATTTCGGAGATGGAGGAGGAGGTGCATGAGCTGAACAATGTGATTACATTGAGGTTAAATTGGTGATGCTGTTTTTTATACTAAAGAAAGATCCTATTGTTATGTTTTTTTATGTTATTTTTTATGACAAATGCATTCACCGGGAAAAGTCATTTTAACATTTTACAACCTAATCTGGCAATGTGGTGTCATCAGACACATCCTGTTTTATTTATGATGGAGGGACTCTGAAAGTCATAAAGCCTATTTTTATAGGAACATCAGACGGCCCTTACTATTCTTAAAAGGCCAGCAGTCGGCCCTAGCTATTGTTAGAGAGCCATCAGAGGGCTATGCTTTGTTGTTCCCATTATTAACAAGTGGGTCTCCTATACTGTTATTGCGCATCCAGTGACTGCAAGGGTTGTCAAAAATTTGGACGCAACCTAATACCCCTTTGAAGAGACATAGAGGAGGGTCTCAGTAAAAAAAATGTTCCCATTATAAAGGAGCGGGTCTTCTATAGTGGTAATGCCCATGCTGTGACTGCAAGGGTGGGCAAAATTTTTGAATAAAACACTAACAATTTAAAGACACAAAGAGCATGGCCACAGTAACAAGGTACGACATGTTCCCGTTAGAAAGGAGAGGGTCTGCTATACAGTTATAGGGTATGCAGTGAATCCAACGGCTGACAAATTTTAGGAAAAACCCCACTAAGAATTTAAGGACACACAGAGCAGGGCCACATTAACAAGGTACGACATGTTCCCATTAGAAAGGAGAGGGTCTGCTATACAGTTATAGGGTATGCAGTGAGTCCACCGGCTGACCAAGTTTAGGAAAAAACCCACTAAGAATTTAAAGACACATAGACCAGGCCACAGTAATGACAAATTCCCATTAGAAAGGAGAGAGTCTCCCATAGTGTTGGACTATGCAGTGACTGCAAGAGCTGCCAAAAATTTGGAGGCACTTCAATGGCCCTTGGAAGAGACGTGGAGGAGCGCATCATAAAAAATTGTTACCATTAGAAAGGAGCGGGCCTCCTATACTTGTAATGCCATGCACTAAGTGTATGGGCTGACAAACATTTACTCCTGGGGGGTATACATGAACATACTGTATAAAAAATTTTTTTTAAGGGCATCATAAAAATGTAGCGCCCCGAGGGCTCGACCGCTACAGGGGTATTGCACCTCTGCCAGAGGTGTGATATTCCACTCCCGGGTAAGGATGGAGTATGGACCAGGGTTCAGTTAGCTGCATACAGCACACTCACCCCATTTCCGAGGGACAGCTCAACGGTGCTCCCATTAGACAGAAATGCAGGCACGACAGACCATGTCCCTGGCTGGAGTGGGGAGGGGGTAGGAATACCCAGTGATGTAGGAGCAGATAGGGGTTGGTTCCTGAGCGTAGATAGGAGCCCATTGTTTGCTGGTCACCTGGGCTCATGTTCTAGAGGGAGGTATAAAAGGTGGGCACCATCTTAGAACAGTGTTCAGTCAGAGAGAAGAAGTGACAGAGTGGGGGCCTCTGCAAGGGGCTCTTCTCCGTAGGCGGGCCTAGCCTCTGAGGCCCAGCCAGCACAGAGAGAAGAGAAGAAGAGAAGTTCAGTGAGTGGAGTAAGAGAAGGAGTTCAGCCAGAGAGGGCTGACAGGGAGCTGTGGCTCAGTCTGGGCCCAGCTCCACGAGGCAGGCCTAGGGTGAAGGCCAGGAACAGAAAGGAACAAGAACAGAAAGGAACAAGAACAGAAAGGAACAGAAGAGAAAGAGAAAGAGAGAAACAGAAGGGCTCAGGAACAAGACGGCAGAAGGGACCCTAAGAACCAACGAGAATACAGGGTGAAGGGTCAGGCAGATTAAGGGTACCGGATCCCAAGTTGGTGGAGGAGAAACAGCCCTCAGCCAAAGACCGGAGGTCGTGATCATTTATTGGTGCGACACCTCATCAAACCTGCTAGGAAGGCACCATATAGGACAGCGGGGAACGGGAACCACATTTACCCGCACAAGTCCGCGGCAGCTGGACAAAAGTGGGTCACTGGTGAGGCAGGCCAGAGAAAGGATTGAAGGGGTCCTGTGTCATGCTCCTGAACTGCCTGGGGTTGACCGAGCCCCTCACCTGGTGGACGCAGCACGGCTCGGGCGGTCATTGCTGACAGAAGTGACCCGGAGTACATGAACTGTGAGTAAAAGACATTGGACTGCAGTACGTTGTCTGTGTACTCTTTCGCTCCTCCAGCACTAACGGCACTGGGACTCTCTGCACCATCACCCCCACCATCCACTACACTGCCCTGGGGCTGCACTCTTCCCGTGGGGAGTCACACTACCTCAGCTGCATACATCATCAGCCCCAGCGATCTGCCTTGCAGCGGCGGTTCATAATAACCGCAATCCACGGGTGGCGCAGTCGGACATCACTTAGGACGGCTAAAGGACTACCACTGGTCTGACCACCCTGAGCCACGGAACCGGGTCGCCACTACTACCCCCACCGTCTCCCTATTGCCCGGCTCCGAGTGCCCCACGGCCCAGGGGCGAGTCAAACACCCTTAAAAAAAATTATGTGGGTGTTGCATCATGGACCACGGTCACCCTGGTGATATGGTGGTGGAGGATGAGGAGAAGGAGGAGGACAAGAGCAAATAGCCAAAATCAGGAAGCGTATACCCATGTGTGGGTGTGAAAAGGTGCATGGGAATACACCTCCCAAGAAAAGACACTGGATTTGAGTTTATGTTACGCTGCTATTGTAGCACCCTGAGGACTCGGCTGCTACAGGGGTATTGCACCTCAACCCAGAGGTGTGGTATTCCACTCCCGGGTAAGGATGGAGTGTGGAACTGAGCTTAGTAGGCTGCATGCACTACATACATCCCATTTCCGGGGGACAGAACTACGGTACTCCCACCAAGTATATATGTGCAGGTACGACAGCGTCTGTCCCTGGCTGGAGTGGGAAGGGGGGTGGAACATCCCAGTAGTGTAGGGGCAGATAGGGGGAGCACTCTGGGTAAAGCTAGGAGCTCATTGGGTGCTGGTCACCTGGGCTCACACATAGAGGGAGTATATAAGGTGGGCACCATCTTAGGACAGGGTCTTTTTAGGAGCTGAGGAAGAGTTCAGCCAGGAGGGCTGACAGGAGCTGTGGCTCCGTCTGGGCCCAGCTCCAGGGCTAGGCCTGCAGTGAGGAGAGAGGAAGAAGGAAGGCCCAGAGTGGAAGACAAGAGGGAACCCTGAGAACCCAGAATTAAGCCAGAAGGGTGAAGGGTTGGCGGACACGGGTACCGGAACCCAAGCTGGTGGAGGTCAATCATCCTCAGCCAGGAACCGGAGGTCATGGTCAAGATTTGCCACGACCCCCACCAAATCCACCAGAAAGGCACACCAAGTATAGGGTCAGGGAACCCAGAGAAGGTTTAACCACCAAGAGACCCGAGGGAGCCGGCCAAAGGTGGATCCCTGGTGGGGACGGCCAGGAGAAAGAGAGGAGAGAGGGAAGCTCAGGACCACGCTCCGGAACTGCCTGGGGGTTGGCCGAGTCCAGGACCTGGTGGACGCAGCATGGCTCGGGTGGTCACTCAAGGCCAGAGTGACCAAAGGAACACCCGTGAGTTAAAAACCCTGAAACTGCATCCCACGTCTCTGACTCTCCTTTCTACACTACAACTACCCCCATCATCCGCATCTGCTGCCCTGAGGCCATACCCCTCCCGTTGGGGGTTATACCACCATGCTGCACATCCTGATACACCTGGCCTCAGTGGACTGTTCTGCAGCGGCGGCTTCAAAGCCGCACTCAACGGGTGGCGTAGTCGATCAAGTTAACATCTACTGCCATAGACTGCCACTTAGTTTGACACCCTGGGCACGGACCGGGTCACCGCCACAAGGACTACTACCCCTATCCAGATCCGGCTCCGGGTATCCCCTGAACATGGCCCAGGGGGTGCGTCAACTTTGGCGTAGTCGGCAGGATTACGTGCCCGCAACCACCGGGTACTGCGTGCCTGAAGAAAAGTTCACATTTACCTCAAAAAGAAGTCTCCCGCCGGTTCCGGAGGGTCCCCGCCATCGGACGCCATCTCGGATCGTTTCCCGCCGTTTGCCAGTCATCTGCAGTCTTTTCCCGCCATCCACGGAGTTTCCCGCCACTGGGAGACGATTCCCGCCATCTGAGAAGATTTCCCGCCCTGGCAGAGCGGACGCCATTATGGGCGTGCCAGAGGGTGGCAAGAGGCCACCTCCCATCGTGGGCCAGGTCCAAGAATGGCGCCAAAAGCGGAAACCGCCCCCACCAGCAGAGACTGTAATGATAGAGATGTCCATCAGCGTGAGGGGACTGCCCCTGGAACTGACAATCACCGAGTTGCCCCGGGACCGCCCTCAGTATGGGCGGATACAGAACAAAAGAGCGAGGATGGGTGCAGCCTGGAGGAGTCTGGAGAGGTCGCACCCGGAGATGGAGGGAGAGTCAGGCAGCACCGACCCTGTGGTCAGGAGCCTGTTGCAAGCAACCACCCCACTAGGCCTGGTGGAGATCCTGGCACAGCTCCCCCAAGACCGGGAGCGTGCACAGACCGCGCTGGAGGGCCTCGCACGGAGGATGGCCCGGGTGCAGCGAGAAATGCTGACTGAGTGGAGTAGGGAGATGGCCCAGCAGGCTGGAACCCGCCAGCGGAGCACGCCACCCGAGACGAGGAGTCTGACCGCCTCTGAGGATGGTGCAGGAGGAATGAAGGCCGGAGACGACGCCGAGGAAGGAGCTGAAGAGACGGAGGCAGGTAAAGGGGACGTCACAACCCCAAGCCTAATAACCGTGAACCTGCCCCAGCTCCCCGTCGCAGAGCCCGAAATTCCCCCTACCGTGCCTGTCGCTGCACCGCCACCGTTCCCAGCTAGGCCTCAAGCGGCAGGAGCCGCGGCCACGCCCCCTGTGACGTCACGCGCCTCAACCCTGAGCGCGGCCAAGCAGGAAATGCCACCGGCCTGGTCGCAGGGCCGAGTACCCCCGGGCGCCGCAGACCCAACAGCGCCCTCTACCTCCACTAAGCCACCGGCCTGGTCGCAAGGTCAAGTACCCCCGGGCGCCGCCGTCTCCACGGTGCCCTTTACCTTCAGGGTGCCCCAAGCCTGGTCGCAAGGCCTGGAAGACCCGGGCGCCGCTGCCACCACCGCACCCTCAACTTCCACAGTGCCGCACCTGGGTGAAGACCTATTCGCCCAACACACTTGCCCGGATGGGCAGCCCTTTGTGTGGCCACCGGAGTACTACCATCTCCGACTCCGGAAGGAAGGACCCCTGTGCGAGCCCCTGATTCCGGCTCCGGCGCCTGTCAAGATCACCCCACTCTCGTTGGAGGAGGCGCAGTTCGCGTGGGACCCCACTGGAGGAGACCTCATCGGGTTCACTCAAGAAACCCGGGCGGCCGCAGCTGAGCGTGCGGAGTGCTGCCGGCAGCAATTGGAGGTCTTCGACAGGGAACGGAGAGAGAGGCGGGTCCGCGAGGAGCGGCTGCAAGTACAGAGTGCAGAGCAGAAGAGCCGGACCCGACGGAACCCCCGTGCAGCCCATGGTCCCCGTGCCACCGGGACTGTAATCAAATTCCAACTGCAGCATGGTTGGGGCTTCATCCGGGACCACCGCACCCCCGGCGACGTCTTTGTGACCCGCAGGGACGTCGAGAGCCATCTGCCGGAGGGACACAGAGGTCGTGACCTATACCTGGGTGACGAGGTCACCTTTACCCGGCATCAATGTGCCAAAGGACCCTACGCCCTTCATGTACACCGGTTGACGGAGGAAGAGCTGCGGTGTGAGGAAGGACAAGAGGACCCGGACGGGTCTGAAGCCTACCCGCGAGAAGGAGCAGGAGGACGCCGTTACTGAAGTACGGTAAAGTGGAACTGTAAATAGTTACCCGTAAGGGTACAGGAACTGTTGCCAGAAAAGTATAGTCCCCGTTGGGACAAGTGTGAACTGTTACCCGTGTGTCCCCTATCCCTTAACAGGCTGAGGACTGTGAACAGCCAATCCTTATCCCCACTGGCCGAGGACTGAGAGCGGCCATAACCCCTTGTATATAGTTGCGCTTCCTAAGGCGCCCCCTACCGGTTTTATAGGAAACTGTGTTTTTTCTAAAAGAGACTGTTGCACTTTACCCGGTCACAAGTTGCACCGTGGCCGGAGGAACAAGAATGTTTACAATGAAAAGTTTATTATGAAAAAGTTTTATGCTGCTGATAATGTATATAATGTTTTATATGTTTATGGATGTTATGAAAAAAAATTGTATGTTTTGGTATGTTTTTATTCTTTTACAGCCCGAGGACGTGCTGTGATTTACCAGGGGGGAATGTAGCACCCTGAGGACTCGGCTGCTACAGGGGTATTGCACCTCAACCCAGAGGTGTGGTATTCCACTCCCGGGTAAGGATGGAGTGTGGAACTGAGCTTAGTAGGCTGCATGCACTACATACATCCCATTTCCGGGGGACAGAACTACGGTACTCCCACCAAGTATATATGTGCAGGTACGACAGCGTCTGTCCCTGGCTGGAGTGGGAAGGGGGGTGGAACATCCCAGTAGTGTAGGGGCAGATAGGGGGAGCACTCTGGGTAAAGCTAGGAGCTCATTGGGTGCTGGTCACCTGGGCTCACACATAGAGGGAGTATATAAGGTGGGCACCATCTTAGGACAGGGTCTTTTTAGGAGCTGAGGAAGAGTTCAGCCAGGAGGGCTGACAGGAGCTGTGGCTCCGTCTGGGCCCAGCTCCAGGGCTAGGCCTGCAGTGAGGAGAGAGGAAGAAGGAAGGCCCAGAGTGGAAGACAAGAGGGAACCCTGAGAACCCAGAATTAAGCCAGAAGGGTGAAGGGTTGGCGGACACGGGTACCGGAACCCAAGCTGGTGGAGGTCAATCATCCTCAGCCAGGAACCGGAGGTCATGGTCAAGATTTGCCACGACGCCCACCAAATCCACCAGAAAGGCACACCAAGTATAGGGTCAGGGAACCCAGAGAAGGTTTAACCACCAAGAGACCCGAGGGAGCCGGCCAAAGGTGGATCCCTGGTGGGGACGGCCAGGAGAAAGAGAGGAGAGAGGGAAGCTCAGGACCACGCTCCGGAACTGCCTGGGGGTTGGCCGAGTCGAGGACCTGGTGGACGCAGCACGGCTCGGGTGGTCACTCAAGGCCAGAGTGACCAAAGGAACACCCGTGAGTAAAAACCCTGAAACTGCATCCCACGTCTCTGACTCTCCTTTCTACACTACAACTACCCCCATCATCCGCATCTGCTGCCCTGAGGCCATACCCCTCCCGTTGGGGGTTATACCACCACGCTGCACATCCTGATACACCTGGCCTCAGTGGACTGTTCTGCAGCGGCGGCTTCAAAGCCGCACTCAACGGGTGGCGTAGTCGATCAAGTTAACATCTACTGCCATAGACTGCCACTTAGTTTGACACCCTGGGCACGGACCGGGTCACCGCCACAAGGACTACTACCCCTATCCAGATCCGGCTCCGGGTATCCCCTGAACATGGCCCAGGGGGCGCGTCACTATCATTCGGTGGTGTTGAGAAGTCTGGCCCAATCCAGCCCTTGTTCATTTTTATAAGAGTCAGCCTGTCAGCATTTTCAGTTGACAGGAGGATGCGCTTATCAGTTATAATTCCACCAGCGGCACTAAAAACCCGATCTGATAAAACGCTGGCAGCAGGGTAGGCCAGGACCTCCAAGGCATAGAGAGCCAGTTCATTCCACATATCTAGCTTGGATACCCAATATTTATAAGGCACAGAGGAATCACGGAGGACGTTGGTACGGTACGGCAAGGTACTCCCTCAGCATCTTCCCAAACTTTGCACTCCTTGTGAGAGTACCCTGCGCCTCAGGGCCTGTGCGATGGGAGGGTCTGAGAAAACTCTCCCAGAACTTTGACAGTGTTCCCCTGCCTCTGCTGGATTGAAGTTGTGTCTCTCTCGCCTGTACTCCTTGGTTGTCGAACGAAGTGTGCCCTCTGCCTCCAGCGTTTTCAGATGGGAATTTTTTTAATAGGTCCGCAACAAGGGCCTTCTGGTACTGCCTCATTTTTGTACACCTGTCCGCCTCAGGAATAAGAGATATAAAGTTCTCCTTGTAGAGTGGGTCTAGAAGTGTCACCAACCAGTAATGACCTAAAATTTTGAGAATGCGAGGGTCATGGGAAAGGCAGCATAACATAAACTCAGCCATGCGTGCCAGACTACTAACAGGCAAGACTTCCGTGTCCTCACCAAGAGGATGACTGACCATGCTCTCCTCCTCCTCCTCTCTGTCCTCTGGCCATCCACGCTGAACAGACGGTATGACAGCTGTGCAGATAGCACCGTCTATAGTGCATGAAACTAGTTCCTGTCCTTCCTCCTCCTCCTCTTCCTCATTGTCACCCAATCCACGTTGGGATGAGATGAGGCTTGGCTGTGTGTAATCACCCTGTATGGTTAATTGCTCCATCTTATCATTCTCCGCCTGCAATGCATCATCTTTGATTGTGAGCAGAGAGCGTTTCAGAAGACAGAGAAGCGGGATGGTGACGCTAATTATGGCGTCATCGCCGCTCACCATCTTGGTGGAGTCCTCAAAGTTTTGGAGGATGGTACATATGTCTGACATCCACGTCCACTACTGAGGTCTTATGTGTGGAGTCTGAACTGAATACCGATAGCCTTTTTGATGCTGGTACTCAACAACTGCCCTCTTCTGCTCACAAATCCTTCCCAACATCTGCAATGTAGAGTTCCAACGTGTGGGGACATCACACACCAGTCTGTGAGCCAGAAGCTGCAAACGCTGCTGAAACACTGCAAGGGCAGCGGAAGCTGTAGCTGACTTTCTAAAATGGGCACACAGGCGGCATACTTTAACAAGCAGATCTGGCAGCTCCGGGTAGGATTTGAGTAACCGCTGAACCACGAGGTTAAGCACATGGGCCAGGCATGGTACGTGTGTGAGCTCGCCTCGCCTCTGAGCCGCCACCAGGTTCCAGCCATTGTCACACGCGACCATGCCTGGCTGTAGGTTCAGCGGTTTGAGCCACAGATCTGCCTGCTCTTTCAGAGCTGTCCATAACTCTTCAGCATTGTGTGTTTTTTCACCTAAGCATATTAGCTTCAGCACAGCCTGTTGCCGCTTGGCCGAGGCAGTGCTGCAGTGCTTCCAGCTTGTGACTGATGTGGTCATTTCGGAGATGGAGGCTGAGGAGGAGGAGCAGGCTGAGGAGCATGAGGTTCAGGAGCTGTAGACCGTGGGGGCAACCCTGATTGACCTAGGGCCTGCAATCCTTGGCGTCGGGAGGACGTGTTCCGTCCCAAGGTCCGACTGGGTCCCGGCTTCCACTATGTTAACCCAGTGTGCCATCAGCGAGATGTACCGTCCCTGCCCACAAGCACTTGTCCACGTATCCGTGTTTAGGTGGACTTTACCGGTAACTGCGTTGTTGAGGGCACGGCTAATGTTTTGGGACACTTGCTTGTGTAATGTGGGGACGGCACACTGGGAGAAATAGTGGCGGCTGGGGACAGAGTACAGAGGGACGGCCGCCGCCATCAGGTTGCGGAATGCTTCTGTTTCCACAAGCCTAAAAGGCAACATTTCGAGCCAAGCAGTCGTGAATTGTGAGAATTTAGTAGTGTGGCCTGTGGGACGTTGGCTGCATATTTGCGCTTGCATTCCAAGGACTGGAGTATGAACAACTGAACGCTGCGCTGGGACAAGGACATGGACGTGCTTCCTGATGCTGCTACTTGAGAGTGTGCAATGACAGGAGCAGGGCAGGAGGCATCTTTGCATGCACTATGGACAGGGGATTGACTTGCATGCACAACAGCAGAAGAAGCAATGGTGACACCTGTAGACACTGTTCCTGGACCCTGGTGTTCGGCCCACAAAGTCGAGTGCTTTGCTGCCATGTGCCTCATCATGCTGGTGGTGGTCAGGCTGGTCGTTTTGCCACCCCTGCTGATGCTGGTCTGGCTCGTGATGCAAATGGCCTTTTTGGAGTTATCGGCAGAGTCTTTAAAAAACAACCAGACTCGGGAAGACCTAACAGTTGTAGTGGCAACTTCCTTCATGTTGGTGTTACGGGAAACGGTAGCCTGCCTTCTGTCTGCGGCCACCACACTGCTTCTTCCTGCCTGTTGGGGTGCTCTGCCTCCCTCCCCCTGTGTGCTGCTGTCCTTGCTCTGCATGTCCTCCTGCCAGGTTGGGTCAGTTACTATATCATCCACCACCTCGTCTCCCACTTCTGCACCCTGGTACTATTCCTGACTTTCTGTCAATTGTGTCTCATCATCGTCCACCTCTTATGACAGTTTCCCACCGTCGCCTTCGTGTGACCGTGGCTGCTCAAATATTTGGGCATCGCTACACGTGATCTCCTCTTGCCCCGCTTCAAGTGGACCGGGCGAGAGGCCCGAATCTATAAATGGAAAAGTGAACAGCTCTTCAGATTGTCCAAGTGTGGGATCAATTGTCTCTGGGTACTCGGCATGGTGGGAGGAAGGAGGATCAGGGTGAGGAATATGAGGTCCAGACTCATGGCTACTGAGACTTGACCGTGTGGAAGACAGGGTGGTGGTGGTGGTGGTGGCTAAGTGACTGGAAGCATTATCCGCTATCCAACCAACAACCTTTTGACACTGATCTGGGTTCAATAGTGGTGTGCTGCGGTCCCCTAGAAATTGGGACAGGAAGGTCAGGCGAGAAGATGTGGGTGTTTGTTGTGGCACAATTTCGGCTTGCCCACGGCCTTGTCCTCGGCCTCTGCATGCACCATTACCATCACGTCCAGTTCCCCGTCCCTTGCCACGTGCCTTGCCCATTTTAAATGGAGGATAGTATCTTCCACGCTCACTACAAATGATTGAGTTTGAAGCGAAGTTATATGTGATCGGTGTGATGGAGAAAACAGAGTTTTAAATTCCTGGCCTGTAGGTAAGTAGTGTGAACAGCAAACTGCTGTGAATTGCTTCACTGACACACTGAAAAAATGGAGGCCAGAAATGGCAGTATTTTCTGACAACGTATATGTGATCTGTGTGACGGAGAAAACACAGTTTTAAATAGCTGGATTTCTAGCGCTCTAATATGGAAAGGACCTGGCTGTATTCTGCAGTGCCAACAAGCAAATGGTGCAGAAAAACGGTGTTCTCTGGATTGCTTTATAAGCAAATAATGAGGATTAAGATCCAAAGAAAAGTATTCCTCGCCCCTGAGACCTGGGCCTTTGTATAGAAATATCTAACAGCAGCAGAAGGCAGAATTGGAATGGAGCCTCTTGTGCTATATGCACTGCAGTCTGCTATATACACTGCCTGCCGGCCTATTTACACTGCCTGCCTGATATCTCTGCAGATGGATTAGTCCTCAGAAGGACTGTTTGTTGAGATGTATATGTGTAATGTGCGGTTTTTCTCACTACACTACCTAATGCACGATCAAATCTCTCCCTAACGCAGCAGCAGCTCTCCCTACACTGTCTGATCCGGAGTGACTGTGATGAGCATGGCGGTGCCAGGTCAGATATAGACCTGATGACGCTGTGCAGCCAGCCAATCACTGTAATGCCCACAACCAACATGGCTATGGCATTACAGTGCATGGCAGGCAATCCCTGCATGTTCATTGGCTCTGTAAAGAGCACCAAACATGCAGGGATGGGTCCCGACTTCCCGCCCGACCAACCCGGAAATACTCGGTGAGCGCAGAGCATCTCGAGCAGTGAGATACTCGGGCGAGCACCGAGCAGTAGCGAGCATGCTCGCTCATCACTAGTTGTCATTAAGATTTAAAAAGAGAAAACACAGAAATGTGACAGTAAATGGCTTCACCCAACCAATAACCATGAGTGGAGAAAAAGTGTTTTTGTTATCATTCATTTTTTCTGAAACAAGGCCAAGAAAGGAAAAATTCTGCCGGGGTATGTAAACTTTTGAGCAGAACTGTATATGCGCCAGCCCCAGTGTCTCCTATTCTATATACTCCAGCCCCAGTGTCTCCTATTCTATATACTCCAGCTTCTTCTGTGATGTATATGCTCTAGCCCCAATGTATCCTGTGATGAATATACGCCAGCCCCAGTGTTTCCTATTCTATATACTCCAGCCCCAGTGTCTCCTATTCTATATACTCCAGCTTCTTCTGTGATGTATATGCTCTAGCCCCAATGTATCCTGTGATGAATATACGCCAGCCCCAGTGTCTCCTATTCTATATACTCCAGCCCCAGTGTCTCCTATTCTATATACTCCAGCTTCTTCTGTGATGTATATGCTCTAGCCCCAATGTATCCTGTGATGAATATACGCCAGCCCCAGTGTCTCCTATTCTATATACTCCAGCTCCAGTGTCTTCTGTGACGTAGCTAATGTAGCCCTAATGTCTCTTATGCAGAGGCGTCGCATGATAAAGCAGTGGGACACAAGCTCCCTGCCCTATCACTATCTCTTTCATATGCCACAGATCGCCATAGGCCTGCGGTTAACGAGATGTCAGCATCCTCACGCAGGTGGCTCGGTGACATCATTGCATCGCTCTGCTCTGCTGTCCCGCCATGGAAGAGGAGACAGAGGCCGTGATGTAGGGAATCAGGATTAAGTGAGATATTTTTTTAAATGATCGGGCAGTGGAGCCATCCTACTATATATCTGGAGTAGTGGGTCCATCATACTACATATGGAGTAGTGGGGCCATTATACTATATGTATGTGGGGCAGTGGGACCATCATAGTATATACAGGTGCATCTCACTAAATTAGAATATCTTCAAAAAGTTAATTTATTCCAGTTCTTCAATACTGTTTCAGTATGCTCCACAATCATGAGGAAGACTGCTGACTTGACAGATGTCCAGAAGGCAGTCATTGACACACTCCACAAGGTCCTAGAGTTCCAATTTTCATTTGGAAATCAAGGTCCCAGAGTCTGGAGGAAGAGTGGAGAGTCCACAATCCAAGCTGCTTGAGGTCTAGTGTGAAGGCTCCACAATCAGTGATGGTTTGGGAGGCCATGTCATCTGCTGGTGTAGGTCCACTGTGTTTTATCAAGACCAAAGTCAGCACAGCCGGCTACCAGGACATTTTACAGCACTTCATGCTTCCCTCTGCCGACAAGCTTTTTGGAGATAAAAATGTCATTCTCCAGCAGGACTTGGCCCCTGTCCACACGGCCAAAAGTACCAATACCTGGTTTACACACAACAGTATCACTGTGCTTGATTGGCAGCAAACTCGCCTGACCTTAACCCCATAGAGAATCTATTATTGAGAATCTATGGGGTATTGTCAAGAGGAAGATGAGAGACACCAGACCCAACAATGCAGATGAGCTGAAAGACAGCTTTTTGTATTGAAGAACTGAAATAAATTAACTTTTTGATGATATTCTAATTTAGTGAGATGCACCTGTATATGGAGCAGTGGGACTATCATGCTATATATATGGAGGAGTGGGGGCATCATACTAAATATAGAGCAGTGTGTGTGTGTCACCCCAGGCCTGGATGCCACAAACAATAATCTGTTTCTGAAAGCAGGAGGGAGGTCCCCTGGTTAGGGACAATTAGCATACAGCACCTCCTGTCCCAGGCCAGCAGGGGGAGCTGGCTGCCCCTATAAAAGCTGGAACTGGGGGCAGGGTTAGAGAGAACTGGAAGACCTAGCTCAGGAGTGAGACTAGTCCCAGAGAAGGAGGGACAGTTCAGCTGTTGCTGAGGAGTCCGTGAGGCAGAGGAGAAACTACAAGCCAGGGACAGAGGCGACGAGAGCCGGTCCTGGCAGAGAACCAATCTACTGGACATTGGGGTCCGAGGCTGTCAGGGTTACAAGCCCAGCAGCAGAGAACCAAGCTGCGAGGGATTTCAGGTCCCTTGGCCTAAGAAGCCTGGAGGCTCCGCCACACAGAGGGACCAGTACATCGAGGAGCAACAAACAGGTACCCAAGGCCTGAGTCGCAAGCCATACAGGAGAGAAGTACACGGCCAGCTCAGGGACGTGGGCTATTACACCACGAAAAGGGGGATAGTCAGAAAGAGCATAGAGAGAACGGTAGGCCTACACACTCACCCTGACCAGTGGGGCTCGCCCGATTGCTCTCAGACACCCAGGCCCATTCCTAACCGGTACTGTTGGGCCATTAATAATATCTACAATAAAGACCCTGAACTGTTTGAAGCGGACTCTGAACTCTTACTATTGCGGCCTGCACTATCACCCCCAACATCCACCTACACTGCCCTGAGGCTACACTCTTCCCATGGGGAGTTATCCTACCCCTGTGCTGCACACCAGCACCAGCCTCAGCGGTCTGCCTTGCAGCGGCGGTTATCTCCAACCGCAATCCACGGGTGGCGTAGTCGGACATTCAAAACACTGATAAATAGACTGCCACCATTTGGTCTGACCACCCTGAGCCACGGGATCGGGTTGCCACTACTACCCCCATCAGCACCGTACACTAGAAGGCCCGGTTCCGGGTACCCCACGGCCCAGGGGGGGAGTCAGCTTTGGCGTAGTCGGCAGAATTGTGACCAACACGCCACAAACGGGTATTGCGTGCCTGGAAAAGACTCTATACATATCTGAGTGAAGTTTCCTGCCATTTGGGGCCATTTCCCGCCAATCGGAGCCGTTTCCCGCCATCGGGCGCCATCTTCGGGACGACGCGCGGGAAGAAGAGGGGCGTGGACGTCCAAAAACGCGTGAGACCTGAAGCCCCGCCCTACGCTGAGACGCTGCTCAAGGTCCTGGATGGAGATCCAGCGGATGCCGACGTCATCACCGAGCAACGCAAGGTCCTCTCCCAGAGCATCGCGAGGGAAGCCGCGGCCTACAGAAGAGGATCGCCAGAAGGTAGGCCACGGTTAATTAGGAGGGAGGAAGATGTCGGACGCGGAGGGACCCTCTACCACCAGCGTAGCCGCTGCAGCTGTGATGCCGTTTTCCATGCCCTATATCCATAGGCGGATTATAATGAGGGCAATCCGGGCGACCGCCCAGGGCCCTGAGCCTGCAGGGAGTCCACGGCTCCAGGCGGGGTGTCTAATGCCGGATTGCCCTCATTATATGTGCGGGCCGCCGCGGCACATAGCGGTAGCAGTGGCGGGAGGGGGGGGCCTGGACTGCTCCCCCAGCAGCGGCCACCGCTACTTCTTCATCGGCCGGGCCAGCACTGCAGCAGTTAACTTCCCTGTGCTGGCCCGGCCGCGTCACTGCTAGGAGACATGGCCCTGTGCGCGCTGTGTCTCCTAGCTGTGACGTCACACAATGCGCCCCGGCCTGCAGTGCTGCACCGGAAAAGAGAGAGAGCAGGCAGGAGGAATTGAGCCGGGGGATGGTGAGTGTGTGTGTGTGTGAGCAGATGTGTGTGTGGGCAGGTGTGTGTGTGTTTGTGGGCAGGTGTCTGTGGGGGCAGGTGTCTGTGTGGGCAGGTGTGTGTGTATATGTGTGTGTGTGTATATGTGTGTGTGTCTGTGTGGGCAGGTGTGTGTGTGTATATGTGTGTGTGTGTATATGTGTGTGTGTGTGTGTGTGGGCAGGTGTCTGTGTGAACAGGTGTGGGTGTGTGTGTGGGCAGGTGTGTGTGTGTGTGTGTGGGCAGGTGTGTGTGTGGGCAGGTGTGTGTATATGGGTGTGTGTATGTGTTTGCGGGCAGGTGTCTGTGTGGGCAGATGTGTGTGTGGGCAGGTGTGTGTGTGTGTGTGGGGGCAGGTGTGTGTGTGTGTGTGGGCAGGTGTGTGTGTGTGTGGGCAGGTGTTGGTGTGTGTGTGTGGACAGGTGTGTATGTGTGTGGGCAGGTGTGTGTGTGTGTGGGCAGGTGTGTGTGTGGGCAGGTGTGTTTGTGTGTGGGCAGGTGTGTTTGTGTGTGGGCAGGTGTGTGTGTGTGTGTGGGCAGGTGTGTGTGTGTGTGTGTGGGCAGATGTGTATGTGTGTGGGCAGGTGTGTGTGTGTGTGTGTGGGCAGGTGTGTGTGTGTGTGTGTGGGCAGGTGTGTGTGTGTCTGTGTGGGCAGGTATGTGTGTGTGTCTGTGTGGGCAGGTGTGTGTGTGTATATGTGTGTGTGTGTGTGTGTGTGGGCAGGTTAGAAAGTCTTGCCCTGTTGAACACTACACCTGACTTGAGGCCACCACCTCTTGGTTGTCCAATGTTCTTGCTTCTCTAGGGCTCTTCTCAGATATTCATTATACCAGCTCCCCAGAATACCAAAGTTAGGGTGGGTGACCGCGAGCCCTGGTGGTGGTCATAACTGCGGCCACCCAGGGGCAATACTCCATAACAACAATCCCCTGAGGTGGTGTAGGATGTAAGGACCTATTCACACTACATTCAGCGCTGCATTCAGGTCTTTACACAAGGCTTACAACTGAATCCCTGAAATTCAGGATTGTGCTGTCTGAAATGAGACATCTGAAAGCAGAGAAAATGGAGCCTAAAGATTCAGACTTTAGCCTCGGTTTGCCTTTGTTCAAATCAATGGCTATGTCAAGGCACATCTGAATGCCATTTTTCAGGGATTTAGATAGAAGCCTGGAAAGAGGAGATGAATGCATTGCAAAATTCAGTGTGAATAGGCCCTTATATCTGGAGTCTTGATATTGATGCCACAAGCATTTTACTTGTTTTTAACTTAAAAAAAAAATACACACACACAAATTATACACACACACACACACACTATACATACACACACAGTATACATACACACACATTATACACACACACACACACTATACATACACACACACAGATGTGTATGTGGGCAGGTGTGTGTGTGTGGGCAGGTGTGTGTGTGTGTGATGTCTGTCTGTTTGTGTGTGTGTGTGTGTGTGTGTGGGCAGATGTCATTGTGTGATGCCTGTTTGTATGTATTTTTGCGTTTCAAATGTGTTTATGCGTGTCTGTATATGTTTGTGTGTGTGTATGACTGCATGCGGCCTCCTGCTGAGTATAGTTGGCGCCGTGCGGCCTCCTGATGTCTCTGGGGGGGCTCCGTGCAGCCTCCCGCTGTGTATAGATGGCTACGTGCGGCCCCTCGCTGTTTATAGACGGCGCCGTGCGCCCCCCCGCTGTGTATAGATGGCTACGTGCGCCCCCCGCTGTGTATAGATGGCTACGTGCGGCCCCCCGCTGAGTATAGATGTCGCCGTGCGGCCTCCTGCTGTGTATAGATGGCTACGTGCGGTCTCCCGCTGAGTATAGATGGCGCTGTGCGGCCTCCTGCTGTCTCTGGGGGGAGCGCCGTGCGGCATCTATACTCAGCAGGAGGCCGCACGTAGCCAGCTATACACGTATACTCAGCAGGAGGCCGCACGTAGCCATCTATACGGTGCCATCTATACACAGCGGGAGGCCGCACGGCGCCATCTATACACAGTGGGAGGTCGCACGGCGCCATCTATACACAGCGGGAGGCCGCACGGAGCCATCTATACACAGCGGGAGTCTCAGTGTTTTGCAAGAGCAGTCAATAAATTCTGCTTGACTAATTCTGAGCACCATAAAGTCTGGTTCGCTTCTAACCTGCTGTCTTCATTTTCAGCTTGCTGAATTCTAACTCATCTACTGTCATTCGAGACGATGCCTTTGCTGGTCTCTTTCACCTTGAATACCTGTAAGTGTTCCACTTAATGTCATATTTTTGATTCTGTTCTTCTTCATCTTTTGGCATGTGCAATTGTATGAGCAAGTATTCATATGAATTTATGACCTACTTAAACCTTGGAGGACCTTAAATTTTATTCAATCAAGTTTTTTTCCAGTTTAAAACTATGGGACATATATGTGCCTTGGTCCTCAAAGGGTTTTTAAAGGGGCTGCAAACATAAATATGAAAAAAATAATTCAATTAGTGCTTTTTGTGTTTATTTAATTTTTATTTGAAGTCCATTTTTTTTATATACTTTGAAATTAAGCTCTACCCCATGGAATGAAGCCCTACCTACATGACATCTGAGAGCTACATGGATCCCGCTTGTGTGGTGCCTGTCCGTCACTACTATTCAGTTTTAGGGTCCACTCACTAAGCCATATATTCTCTCATGCAAGAGAATAAGGCCAATTATGCTAATGACACTCGGCTCAAACTCTGTCAGAGCTTCAACTGAGTGTGATCCGATTCTCTCGCAGCACAGATATGGAGAAGATGGAGAACTTACTTTCTCCATCTTCTCCATAGTCTCTGTGAGTGTTCATCGGACTGCACTTGGATGACGTCCGAGTGCAGTCCAATGTTTTACGTGCACCCATAGACTTGTATGGGTGCACATGGTCCGAATATCGAATGAGATTATTTTCTCATGCCAATAATCGCACTATCCCATAGTATAACATAGAGCCGAGTCCTATCCGATAAAACATCACATAGCATTCGGCCGTGTTATACGACAGTGTGAGCGAGCCCTTAGAGTCAAGGAATATTTACATGTAGATGATGATATTACTCTCCAAGTGTATATTTTTTTAGGCGAGTTCATAGTAAATGCTTTGCATTTTTGACATGTGATCAACTAAAGAGCAAGAAAGATTTAGGACCTCCCCTATAGAGAAACGAAAAATAGTTTGGAGGACTTGCATGTCCTTTTTATTTATTATGAGAAAATCATAAAAGATCCAGTTTTTTAACCATGCTGTGACTTTCTGCTGAGGGAGAGGGAGAGAGCTGCCCTATTCAGAGTCTGTAATAAGACCTGCTGACAAAAGTGTTGAAGATACAGTCTAACGTGAATTAACAATGAAAAAAAGTTAATTTAACAAATGGCTTGTATTTTTTTTAATACAAACCTTTTTGTCTTTACAGCTCCTTTAAAGGGAATCTGTCATCAGGTTTTTGCCACCTAATCTGAGAGCAGCATAATGTAGGGTTAGAGGCACTGATTCCAGTAATGTGTCACTTACTGGGCTGTTTAGTGTTGTTTTGATAAAATCATTGATTTGTCAGAAGGTAATTATCACTAGATGACTAGTAAGTTCTGTAGGACCCCACCCCCATCACTGATCAGTAGATTTCTGTGTACACTGAGCATGGGCAGAAAGCTGCCAATCAGTGGTGTGGGTGGGGCTATACAGAGCGCAGCATTCAGAGAGCTGCTAGATCTGCAGCAGATAAAACGGTGATTTTCTCAAAATGGCAACAAGTAGCTGAAAAAGTGACACATCGCTGGAATCAGGGTATCTGCCCCAATATTGTGCTGCTCTCAGATGAGGCAGCACAATTAATATTATGCCAAATTAATTTCCCATGAACTATCACATGATCTATCACAGGGGATCATGTGACATGTCACGTGATAAATCAGGTGTGTGGAGGGGGCCCGCGCCTTCTAAACTGCCCGGGGCCCTTGCTACTCTTAATCCACCCCTGCCTATATCCCCGGAGCGGCCTGGCTGCCCCTGTATGCCGGCGAGTCGCATACCTTGGGCGACTTTAAAGAAAGGCTGTATAGCCTGTTCAAAGTTTATCCCCTCACAGAAGAACAGAAGGTAAGCATACTGATAGGGCAGTTAACTGGTGCGGCCCAGCGGGAGGTAAAGTCTTGGACAGCTGAGGAGAAAAGGACTGTAAGGGGGGTTCTGACCCGTCTACGGGACACCTTTGATACCCGTACCTCAGCAGAAATCAAAATGCGGTTCTATGGATGTAAGCAGCGAGCTCAAGATAGCATCCGAGATTATGCCCTAAATTTACAGGAAGCCTTGGGGGCAATTAAGCAAGCTGACCCTGGCAGCGTGCAGGATACAGATAAACTATTGACTGACCAGTTCATAGAAGGTCTGCTGTCCAGCGCCCACAGAACCCAGCTGCGCCTCATGGCCCTACAGAACCCCGATTTGACTTTTGCACAGTTCAACGATAGGGCCATCCGGGTGCTCCGAGAACCTGCACCGGGTGGCGCTGTAGCTTCCCGGCGCCCAGCCATCCCTTACCACCAGGGGGCGGCACCCTATCCCGCAGACCTTGTGGGGGCTGATGCGCAGGCCCTAAATCCATCCCCGCCTGCAAACCTGCACCATCAGGTCCAAGAACTAACAAAGAGTGTTGCTGCATTGTCCAGGACCGTACAGTCGTTACAGATGGACCCGTCAGGACCAATCAAGCTGGCTTCCAGTCCGGAGGATGTCCCGTGGCGTCGACGGAGGAGGATCCCGTCGTTCAGAGGGAGGCCCGCCGATCATTACACTGAGGATGGACAGCCGATTTGCCGCCGTTGCAGCCAGCCGGGACACGTAGCCAGGTACTGTACTTTAAATGGGTCCGACCTGGGGCAAAGGGCCAACCCCCAGGCATAAGGTCATCAGGCCCATCTAATTGGCGTGATAAGTAGGTAGGGGAACGCCCGGTTTTACCCGTAGTGCTGGACGGTATCCCCATGAGTGCACTGCTGGACACCGGGTCCCAAGTGACTACCATCCAATATGTACTTTTTAAGCAGTACTGGAGTGACACTGATATAACTCGTTATCCAGATGATGACTTGAGCATCATCGCCAGCAATGGTCAACCCGTGCCGCAGGTGGGGTTCAGAGAGATGACCATTAAGATTGGTAAAGTTGAATTGCCGGCACAGGGAGTGATCATTGTGGACATTGACCGTCGAGAAAGTCACCCTAAAATAACCTTGGGTACTAATGTGATTGAAAATTGTCTTTCAGAAGCAATTGTAATTTTGCAGCAGGTGGCGATGAATGTGAGCTCCAGCCAGCAGAGGGTCCTCCAGAAGGAGATAAGAGCCCTGATGAGATGGCAACAGGTAGAACTGTCTGGTGGTGAGATCGGTAGCGTGAGGAATGGATGAGCGACCCGTTCCCCATTGCCATGCCCCCCAAAAGTGAAATGATCTGGTGTCGGAATGCAATCGGGTTAAGAGGGAGAGACTACCAAGCCATGGTAGAACCCGTGTACTCAGACAGCAGGCCCACCATTTTGACAGCCCAGGGGGTGGTCGATGTCCGCCATGGAAGGGTGCCCGTCTGGATCTTAAACATTGGGGAAAGGGAAGTACACTTGCCTTGGTACGCTACACTAGCCAAATTGTATACTGTTGAACACAATGCTGTCAGGGCCATGGAACCCTTGCCTCCATCTCCCCAAGCAGAGGGTAATGGTTCCCAGAAACCCAAGGAGGACTGGTGCCAGAAACTCCACGTGGGTGCTGACTCCACTCCCTTGCACCAAAAACAAGGAGTCTACCGGGTGGTTCAAGAGTACGAGAGAATCTTTAGTAAGCACCCGCTAGACTTTGGCAGAGTGAAAGGGGTAGAACACCACATCCCCATGGGGAGCCACCCACCAATAAAAGAAAGATACAGATCTGTACCACCCCGCACACTATCAGAACGCAAAGGGCATGCTGAGAGAAATGAAGGAAGCCGGGGTCATTAGAGACAGTTGTAGCCCCTGGGCAGCCCCCTTGGTTCTGGTAAAAAAGAAAGACTGTACTATGAGAATGTGCGTGGACTATAGAGAAGTCAATCGTATCACCCATAAAGACGCATACCCGTTGCCTAGAATAGAGGAGTCTTTGGTCGCACTAAAATCAGCTAATTTCTTCTCTACTTTGGACCTTACTAGTGGGTACTGGCAGGTTCCTGTGGCAGAGGCTGATAAGGAGAAGACCGCCTTCACCACCCCGATGGGATTAAGTGAATTCAACTATATGCCGTTCGGGTTCTGCAACGCACCCGGGACCTTCCAGAGGCTGATGGAATGCTGTCTAGGGCACCGAAACTTTGAGACGGTCCTACTTTACCTGGACGACGTGATTGTCTATTCGAAGACTTACGAGGACCATCTAAAGCACCTGGCCGAGGTGTTCGATGCCCTGGCAGGCTTTGGCATGAAAGTGAAACCCTCCAAGTGCCATCTGTTAAAGCCGAAGGTACAGTACCTGGGACATGTGGTGAGTGCAGAAGGAGTAGCCCCCGACCCTGACAAAATCACGGCAATAAAGAACTGGCCAAGCCCCTCTAACATAAAAGAAGTGAGGCAGTTCCTCGGGTTGGTAGGCTACTACCAAAGGTTCATCCCCAGGTTCACCAAGATGGCAGCCCCTATGCAGGACCTCCTTATAGGACAATCTAAGACCAGAAGCCAAAAGCCACCCTTCAAGTGAGACAAGCCGGAAGAGGAGTCCTTCCGCCAGCTGAAGATGGCCCTCACGGGGATTGAGATCCTGGCCTACCCTGATTATGGCCAGCCTTTTATCCTCCACACAGACGCCAGTAATGTGGGGCTGGGAGCCGTACTGTCACAGAACCAACAGGGCAGAGAAAGGGTGATCGCGTACGCCAGCCGGAAGCTGAGGCCCACCGAGAGAAACCCGGAGAATTACAGCTCCTTTAAGCTGGAGTCCTTGGCAGTGGTGTGGGACGTAACAGAACGTTTCAAGCATTACCTGGCCTCTGTGAAGTTCACTGTGTACACGGACAACAATCCGTAGACACATCTGGACAATGCGAGACTTGGTGCCCTAGAGCAGCGGTGGATGGCCCGGCTAGCAAACTATGACTTCACCATCAAGTACCGGGCAGGCCGAGCCAATGCCAATGCAGATGCCCTATCGAGAATTCCCCACTTGCCTGATGAGGGAGAAGATCCAGATGAGTTGGAGGAAATAGAGCTCCCTGCATTCCACCGGTACGGGGCCACTCAGTACTCCCACCGTGTAAGAGACAAAGACTTGACCACTGTCATGTTCAATCCCTTACCTCACCACGGCTGGGCTGAAACGCAAGATAGTGACCCTGCAATTCGCCTGGTGAAAGACCTGTTGACCCAGGCAGACGCTAGCCCTGGCTCGGACGCTCCAGAGGAAGCCAAGCAGTTATGGAAGGAGAAAAGCAGGCTATTCCTCTACGAAGGTAAGCTGTGCAGAAGGCTTGTCAACCACCGGACGCACGAGCTGACCTGGCAGGTAGTGGTCCCGAGACGAGATGCAGCAATGGTCCTGGAGGCCTACCATGACAGAGCGGGACACTTCGGGTGGAAGAAACTGGAGTTCCTACTGAGAGAGCGGTTCTACTGGGTCGGAATGAGAGGGGCCATAGAGAAGTGGTGCAGGGACTGCGGCCCATGTAACCTCAGAAGGAAGGACGGTACCAGCCAGAAGACGCCCTTGATGCCCATCATCACCAGGCAGCCTCTTGAGCTGGTAGCTCTGGACCATGTGAAACTGGCTCCAAGCCGGTTGGGCTACGTCTATGCCCTGACAATAGTGGACCACTATTCCCGGTTCCTGGTGGTGGTTCCTGTTAAAGACTTGACAGCCCAAACAGCGGCCAGAGCCTTCCAACAACACTTCTGCCGTCCACACGGGTATCCGGAACAGGTCTTGACAGATCAAGGTCCAGGGTTTGAGGCTGAAATCTTCCAGGAGTTCTGCAACCTCTACGGCTGTAAGAAGATTCGGACAACGTCTTACCACCCACAAACCAACGGGCTATGTGAGAAAATGAATAATATCGTCATTGATCTCCTCAAAACGTTGCGCCTGGAAGAACGCAGCCTGAAGCCGGAGAAGCTGCCAGACCTGTCCGTCACTACTATTCAGTTTTAGGGTCCACTCACTAAGCCATATATTCTCTCATGCAAGAGAATAGGGCCAATTATGCTAATGACACTCGGCTCAAACTCTGTCAGAGCTTCAACTGAGTGTGATCCGATTCTCTCGCAGCACAGATATGGAGAAGATGGAGAACTTACTTTCTCCATCTTCTCCATAGTCTCTGTGAGTGTTCATCGGACTGCACTTGGATGACGTCCGAGTGCAGTCCAATGTTTTACGTGCACCCATAGACTTGTATGGGTGCACATGGTCCGAATATCGAATGAGATTATTTTCTCATGCCAATAATCGCACTATCCCATAGTATAACATAGAGCCGAGTCCTATCCGATAAAACATCACATAGCATTCGGCCGTGTTATACGACAGTGTGAGCGAGCCCTTAGAGTCAAGGAATATTTACATGTAGATGATGATATTACTCTCCAAGTGTATATTTTTTTAGGCGAGTTCATAGTAAATGCTTTGCATTTTTGACATGTGATCAACTAAAGAGCAAGAAAGATTTAGGACCTCCCCTATAGAGAAACGAAAAATAGTTTGGAGGACTTGCATGTCCTTTTTATTTATTATGAGAAAATCATAAAAGATCCAGTTTTTTAACCATGCTGTGACTTTCTGCTGAGGGAGAGGGAGAGAGCTGCCCTATTCAGAGTCTGTAATAAGACCTGCTGACAAAAGTGTTGAAGATACAGTCTAACGTGAATTAACAATGAAAAAAAGTTAATTTAACAAATGGCTTGTATTTTTTTTAATACAAACTTTTTTGTCTTTACAGCTCCTTTAAAGGGAATCTGTCATCAGGTTTTTGCCACCTAATCTGAGAGCAGCATAATGTAGGGTTAGAGGCACTGATTCCAGTAATGTGTCACTTACTGGGCTGTTTAGTGTTGTTTTGATAAAATCATTGATTTGTCAGAAGGTAATTATCACTAGATGACTAGTAAGTTCTGTAGGACCCCACCCCCATCACTGATCAGTAGATTTCTGTGTACACTGAGCATGGGCAGAAAGCTGCCAATCAGTGGTGTGGGTGGGGCTATACAGAGCGCAGCATTCAGAGAGCTGCTAGATCTGCAGCAGATAAAACGGTGATTTTCTCAAAATGGCAACAAGTAGCTGAAAAAGTGACACATCGCTGGAATCAGGGTATCTGCCCCAATATTGTGCTGCTCTCAGATGAGGCAGCACAATTAATATTATGCCAAATTAATTTCCCATGAACTATCACATGATCTATCACAGGGGATCATGTGACATGTCACGTGATAAATCAGGTGTGTGGAGGGGGCCCGCGCCTTCTAAACTGCCCGGGGCCCTTGCTACTCTTAATCCACCCCTGCCTATATCCCCGGAGCGGCCTGGCTGCCCCAGTATGCCGGCGAGTCGCATACCTTGGGCGACTTTAAAGAAAGGCTGTATAGCCTGTTCAAAGTTTATCCCCTGACAGAAGAACAGAAGGTAAGCATACTGATAGGGCAGTTAACTGGTGCAGCCCAGCGGGAGGTAAAGTCTTGGACAGCTGAGGAGAAAAGGACTGTAAGGGGGGTTCTGACCCGTCTACGGGACACCTTTGATGCCCGTACCTCAGCAGAAATCAAAATGCGGTTCTATGGATGTAAGCAGCGAGCTCAAGATAGCATCCGAGATTATGCCCTAAATTTACAGGAAGCCTTGGGGGCAATTAAGCAAGCTGACCCTGGCAGCGTGCAGGATACAGATAAACTATTGACTGACCAGTTCATAGAAGGTCTGCTGTCCAGCGCCCACAGAACCCAGCTGCGCCTCATGGCCCTACAGAACCCCGATTTGACTTTTGCACAGTTCAACGATAGGGCCATCCGGGTGCTCCGAGAACCTGCACCGGGTGGCGCTGTAGCTTCCCGGCGCCCAGCCATCCCTTACCACCAGGGGGCGGCACCCTATCCTGCAGACCTTGTGGGGGCTGATGCGCAGGCCCTAAATCCATCCCCGCCTGCAAACCTGCACCATCAGGTCCAAGAACTAACAAAGAGTGTTGCTGCATTGTCCAGGACCGTACAGTCGTTACAGATGGACCCGTCAGGACCAATCAAGCTGGCTTCCAGTCCGGAGGATGTCCCGTGGCGTCGACGGAGGAGGATCCCGTCGTTCAGAGGGAGGCCCGCCGATCATTACACTGAGGATGGACAGCCGATTTGCCGCCGTTGCAGCCAGCCGGGACACGTAGCCAGGTACTGTACTTTAAATGGGTCCGACCTGGGGCAAAGGGCCAACCCCCAGGCATAAGGTCATCAGGCCCATCTAATTGGCGTGATAAGTAGGTAGGGGAACGCCCGGTTTTACCCGTAGTGCTGGACGGTATCCCCATGAGTGCACTGCTGGACACCGGGTCCCAAGTGACTACCATCCAATATGTACTTTTTAAGCAGTACTGGAGTGACACTGATATAACTCGTTATCCAGATGATGACTTGAGCATCATCGCCAGCAATGGTCAACCCGTGCCGCAGGTGGGGTTCAGAGAGATGACCATTAAGATTGGTAAAGTTGAACTGCCGGCACAGGGAGTGATCATTGTGGACATTGACCGTCGAGAAAGTCACCCTAAAATAACCTTGGGTACTAATGTGATTGAAAATTGTCTTTCAGAAGCAATTGTAATTTTGCAGCAGGTGGCGATGAATGTGAGCTCCAGCCAGCAGAGGGTCCTCCAGAAGGAGATAAGAGCCCTGATGAGATGGCAACAGGTAGAACTGTCTGGTGGTGAGATCGGTAGCGTGAGGAATGGATGAGCGACCCGTTCCCCATTGCCATGCCCCCCAAAAGTGAAATGATCTGGTGTCGGAATGCAATCGGGTTAAGAGGGAGAGACTACCAAGCCATGGTAGAACCCGTGTACTCAGACAGCAGGCCCACCATTTTGACAGCCCAGGGGGTGGTCGATGTCCGCCATGGAAGGGTGCCCGTCTGGATCTTAAACATTGGGGAAAGGGAAGTACACTTGCCTTGGTACGCTACACTAGCCAAATTGTATACTGTTGAACACAATGCTGTCAGGGCCATGGAACCCTTGCCTCCATCTCCCCAAGCAGAGGGTAATGGTTCCCAGAAACCCAAGGAGGACTGGTGCCAGAAACTCCACGTGGGTGCTGACTCCACTCCCTTGCACCAAAAACAAGGAGTCTACCGGGTGGTTCAAGAGTACGAGAGAATCTTTAGTAAGCACCCGCTAGACTTCGGCAGAGTGAAAGGGGTAGAACACCACATCCCCATGGGGAGCCACCCACCAATAAAAGAAAGATACAGATCTGTACCACCCCGCACACTATCAGAACGCAAAGGGCATGCTGAGAGAAATGAAGGAAGCCGGGGTCATTAGAGACAGTTGTAGCCCCTGGGCAGCCCCCTTGGTTCTGGTAAAAAAGAAAGACTGTACTATGAGAATGTGCGTGGACTATAGAGAAGTCAATCGTATCACCCATAAAGACGCATACCCGTTGCCTAGAATAGAGGAGTCTTTGGTCGCACTAAAATCAGCTAATTTCTTCTCTACTTTGGACCTTACTAGTGGGTACTGGCAGGTTCCTGTGGCAGAGGCTGATAAGGAGAAGACCGCCTTCACCACCCCGATGGGATTAAGTGAATTCAACTATATGCCGTTCGGGTTCTGCAACGCACCCGGGACCTTCCAGAGGCTGATGGAATGCTGTCTAGGGCACCGAAACTTTGAGACGTCCTACTTTACCTGGACGACGTGATTGTCTATTCGAAGACTTACGAGGACCATCTAAAGCACCTGGCCGAGGTGTTCGATGCCCTGGCAGGCTTTGGCATGAAAGTGAAACCCTCCAAGTGCCATCTGTTAAAGCCGAAGGTACAGTACCTGGGACATGTGGTGAGTGCAGAAGGAGTAGCCCCCGACCCTGACAAAATCACGGCAATAAAGAACTGGCCAAGCCCCTCTAACATAAAAGAAGTGAGGCAGTTCCTCGGGTTGGTAGGCTACTACCAAAGGTTCATCCCCAGGTTCACCAAGATGGCAGCCCCTATGCAGGACCTCCTTATAGCACAATCTAAGACCAGAAGCCAAAAGCCACCCTTCAAGTGAGACAAGCCGGAAGAGGAGTCCTTCCGCCAGCTGAAGATGGCCCTCACGGGGGATGAGATCCTGGCCTACCCTGATTATGGCCAGCCTTTTATCCTCCACACAGACGCCAGTAATGTGGGGCTGGGAGCCGTACTGTCACAGAACCAACAGGGCAGAGAAAGGGTGATCGCGTACGCCAGCCGGAAGCTGAGGCCCACCGAGAGAAACCCGGAGAATTACAGCTCCTTTAAGCTGGAGTCCTTGGCAGTGGTGTGGGACGTAACAGAACGTTTCAAGCATTACCTGGCCTCTGTGAAGTTCACTGTGTACACGGACAACAATCCGTAGACACATCTGGACAATGCGAGACTTGGTGCCCTAGAGCAGCGGTGGATGGCCCGGCTAGCAAACTATGACTTCACCATCAAGTACCGGGCAGGCCGAGCCAATGCCAATGCAGATGCCCTATCGAGAATTCCCCACTTGCCTGATGAGGGAGAAGATCCAGATGAGTTGGAGGAAATAGAGCTCCCTGCATTCCACCGGTACGGGGCCACTCAGTACTCCCACCGTGTAAGAGACAAAGACTTGACCACTGTCATGTTCAATCCCTTACCTCACCACGGCTGGGCTGAAACGCAAGATAGTGACCCTGCAATTCGCCTGGTGAAAGACCTGTTGACCCAGGCAGACGCTAGCCCTGGCTCGGACGCTCCAGAGGAAGCCAAGCAGTTATGGAAGGAGAAAAGCAGGCTATTCCTCTACGAAGGTAAGCTGTGCAGAAGGCTTGTCAACCACCGGACGCACGAGCTGACCTGGCAGGTAGTGGTCCCGAGACGAGATGCAGCAATGGTCCTGGAGGCCTACCATGACAGAGCGGGACACTTCGGGTGGAAGAAACTGGAGTTCCTACTGAGAGAGCGGTTCTACTGGGTCGGAATGAGAGGGGCCATAGAGAAGTGGTGCAGGGACTGCGGCCCATGTAACCTCAGAAGGAAGGACGGTACCAGCCAGAAGACGCCCTTGATGCCCATCATCACCAGGCAGCCTCTTGAGCTGGTAGCTCTGGACCATGTGAAACTGGCTCCAAGCCGGTTGGGCTACGTCTATGCCCTGACAATAGTGGACCACTATTCCCGGTTCCTGGTGGTGGTTCCTGTTAAAGACTTGACAGCCCAAACAGCGGCCAGAGCCTTCCAACAACACTTCTGCCGTCCACACGGGTATCCGGAACAGGTCTTGACAGATCAAGGTCCAGGGTTTGAGGCTGAAATCTTCCAGGAGTTCTGCAACCTCTACGGCTGTAAGAAGATTCGGACAACGTCTTACCACCCACAAACCAACGGGCTATGTGAGAAAATGAATAATATCGTCATTGATCTCCTCAAAACGTTGCCCCTGGAAGAACGCAGCCTGTAGCCGGAGAAGCTGCCAGACCTGATAGACTTATACAACCATATCTTGGTGAATGCTACAAATTGCACCCCGGCTTACCTGATGAGGGCAAGACCAGGTAAGCTGCCGATAGACCTGGACATGGGAGTCCTGACCCCCGAGGACACCTCCCCAGACGCGGACTGGGATACGGAACGGCGGCTACAGTACAAGAAGGTACAGGAGAGTGTGGAGAGGAGTCTGGCTCAAGCGAGAGAAAAGCAAGAGAGGCTCTTCAACCAACACGCCCCTGCTGGTTCCCTGGAACCTGGTGAGCAGGTCCTGAAGCGGAAGAGAAGGCTTCACAAGCTAGATGACCAGTGGGAGAGCGACCCGTACACAGTACTGCAGTCCAACCACAACAACCCGAAGGTATGTGTAATTACCAAGGATGGAGGAGAAACCACTAGCACCGTCTCCAGAGACCACCTAAAAAGGTGCCCCAAGCAACTACAGAGTGCAGGAGAAGATCAAGATGACCTTGAACCCGCAGAAGACAAGAAAGAAATGATCAGCACAGTTCTTGGAGAGTTCCCCCGGTCCTGGACTCGGATAAATGATGCAATAGTGGTACCCGTCCTACACTTCCTTCAACCAACCCAGCAGGAACCTACAGGAGAGCAGGAGGAATTAGAAGACCAAGCAGCCCTAGAGGCAGAAGAACCCATGCCAGCAGCCCAAGAGAGTCAACCCTCTGCTGACAATGAGCCTGCCATACCTGCGGTAAGCCAAAGGACCCGCAGATAGCTGCCTGCACTGCCTGTAAACCCAGCTAGAAGCTGTACCCTGAATGCTAGTGGGGAAAGTCAGGTTAGACCACCACCAGACAGTGGGTTACGCAGGTCAACCCGGAGCACTAGGGGGCAAATACCAGCTCGCTGGAAGATCTAAATGCTGTATATTGTAAATGTTTTATGTTTGTTGCCTGGTTGCTAATTATGTTTTTCCAGTCTTTCTAGTTCATGGACTAACAGGTTATGGACGCTGAATAACCGGAACTGTCTTGTAGATAGTTGCACTTGGTGCCCTCTTTCGAAGATGGCCACGGAAGAAAAATCTGTCCGGTGTGGCCTCCTTGTGGCCCAAAGTAGAGAGCTCAGCCTTGTCGCCACGCCCAAGGCCAGGAACTTGGGGTTTATGGAAACAGGTCCCCACACCGTGGAAAACTTCACCTTGTTGGGTGACATGGACACCCGGTCACGGAAGCGCTGTGACCTCAAGGACAAAATATACTTGTGTATATGTTATGTTGTCATTTATACCCTGTATTTGTGGTTCCTGTTTAGTCCGAAGTACTAAATTTTACTAGGGGAGAATGTGTCACCCCAGGCCTGGATGCCACAAACAATAATCTGTGTCTGAGAGCAGGAGGGAGGTCCACTGGTTAGGGACAATTAGCATACAGCACCTCCTGTCCCAGGCCAGCAGGGGGAGCTGGCTGCCCCTATAAAAGCTGGAACTGGGGGCAGGGTTAGAGAGAACTGGAAGACCTAGCTCAGGAGTGAGACTAGTCCCAGAGAAGGAGGGACAATTCAGCTGTAGCTGAGGAGTCCGTGAGGCAGAGGAGAAACTGCAAGCCAGGGACAGAGGCGACGAGAGCCGGTCCTGGAAGAGAACCAATCTACCGGGCATTGGGGTCCGGGGCTGTCAGGGTTACAAGCCCAGCAGCAGAGAACCAACCTGCGAGGGATTTCAGGTCCCTTGGCCTAAGAATCCTGGAGGCTCCGCCACACAGAGGGACCAGTACAGCGAGGAGCAAGTGACGCACCCCCTGGGCCAGTGTTGTTTGGGGGATACCCGGAGCCGGATCAGATGGGGGTTGTAGTCTCCGAGTGGCGGTGACCCGATCCGTACCCAGGGTGTCAAGCTCAGTGTGTGGCAGTCCTTACAGATGTTATTAGTGTTCTTTTGTGTCGACTACGCCACCGGTTGATGTGCGGTCAATACGGCCGCCGCTGCAGCAGGGTCCGCTGAGGCTGGTGGTGTGTGCGCAGCTTGGTAGGAGTATAACCACCAACGGGAGGGGTATAGCCTCAGGGGGTCAGTCGCAGAGGATGGGGGTTGTGGTGGTGCAGTGAGAGTGGTAATAAGACTCCGAGTCGGGCTGTGCAGTTCAGGGTTTCAGATTCTGCCCACGACCTCCGGTCTCTGGCTAAGGATTAGTGCCCTCCACCAGCTTGGGATCCGGTACCCTTGTGCCAACTCTTCACCCTCTGGTCTAATTTGGGCTCTTGGAGTTCCTTCTTTCTCCCCCTCTGGGTCCTTCTTTCTCCTCTCTCTCTCTGGGCCTTGGAGCTGCTCTGCTTCTCTGCTCTCTTCCTCTACAAAAGACAGGCTGACTGACTGACCCTGATCTAAGATGGTTCCCACCTTATATACTCCCTCTATGTGTGAGCTCAGGTGACCAGCACCCAATGAGCTCCTAGCATTACCCAGACTGCTCCCCCTATCTGCCCCTACACTACTGGGATGTTCCACCCCCCTCCCACTCCAGCCAGGAACAGACACGGTCGTACCTGCACATTTCTTAAGTGGGAGTACCGTTGGTCTGCCCCCCCGGAAATGGGATGTATGTAGTGCATGCAGTCTATCTGAGCTCAGTTCCACACTCCATCCTTACCCGGGAGTGGAATACCACACCTCTGGGTTGAGGTGCAATACCCCTGTAGCAGCCGAATCCTCAGGGTGCTACATTCCCCCCTGGTAAATCACAGCACGTCCTCGGGCTGTAAGATACAAAAACATCCAAAACATACAATTATTTTTCATAAACATCAACATATAAAACAACATATAAAACATCACATATATTATCAGCAATAAAAACTTTTTCATATAAAACATTCTTGTAAATATTCTTGTTTCTGGTTCCTCCGGTCACGGTGCAACTTGTGACCGGGTAAAGTGCGACAGTCTTTTCTTGAAAACAAAACTCGGCTTTCCTATAAAACCAGTAGGGGGCGCTTTAGGAAGCGCAACTATATACAAAAGGGGATATGGCCGCTCTCAGTCCTCGGCCAGGTATTAGGAATAGGGACACACGGGTAAACAGTTCACTCTTGTCCCAACGGGGACATATTTAAAGCAGCAACAGTTTTTGGTACCCCGACGGGCAACTATATACAGTCTCTTCTCTACCATACTCAACGACGGCGTCCTCCTGCTCTTTCTTTGGATTCAGTTTCTGTTTCAGACCCGTCCGGGTCCTCTTGCTCCTCCTCACACCGCAGCTCCTCCTCCGTCAGGCGATGCACATGGAGGGCGTAGGGTCCTTTGGCACACTTGTGCCGGGTGAAGGTGACCTCGTCCCCTAAATACAGGTCACGACCTCTGTGTCCCTCCGGCAGATGGCTCTCTACGTCTCTGCGTGTGACAAAGACGTCGCCGGGGGTATGATGGTCTCTGATGAAGCCCCACCCATGCTGCAGATTGAACTTTATCACAGTCCCGATGGTGCGGGGACCATGCGCTGCACGGGGATCTCTCCTGGTCCGGCTCTTCTGCTCCGCGCTCCTTATTTGGGCTTGCTGTTCCCGGACCCGCCTCTCTCTCCGCTCCTTCTCGAAAACCTCGAGCTGCTGCCGGCAGCACTCTGCACGCTCCGCTGCGGCCGCCCGAGTCTCCTGAGTGAACCCCATGAGGTCTTCTCCGGTGGGGTCCCACTCAAACTGTGCCTCCTCCAGCGGGGGCGAGGTCCTCTTTACGGGCTTCGGAGCCGGAATCAGGGGCTCGCACATGGGCCTTGCTCTCTGGAGCTCCAGTTGAATGTACTCCTCAGGCCATATGAAGGGCTGCCCATACGGGCACGTGTGCTGGGCAAATAGATTTTCGCCCAGGTGCGGCACTCGAGATGCTATAGGCGCTGTGGTGGTAGCGGCGCCCGGATTGACCAGGCCTTGCGACCAGGCCGGCGGCACCTTAAAGGCAAAGGGCACCGTAAGAACGGCGGCGCCCTGGGTTATTCGGCCCTGCGACCAGGCCGGGGGCTCCGCGGAGGTAGGGGGCGCTGTTGGTATTGCGGCGCCCGGGGGTACTAGGCCTTGCGACCAGGCCGATGGTACTTCCTGCTTGGCCACGCTCGAGGTCGAGGCGTGTGACGTCACAGGGGTCGCGGCCGCGGCTTCCGGTTGAGGCCTAGTCGGCGGCGGTGACGATGCAGCGACGGGCACGGCAGGGGGAACTTCGGGCTCTGCGACGGGGAGCTGGGGCAGGTACGCGGTTTCCCGGCTCGGGGTATAGACGTCCCCTTTACCTGCCTCCATTCGTTCGGCTCCCTTCTCGGCGCCGTCTCCGGCCTTCAGTCCTCCTGCACCATCCTCAGAGGTGGTCTGTCTCCTCGTCTCGGGTGGCGTGCTCCGCTGACGGGTTTCGGTCTGCTGGGCCATCTCTCGGCTCCACTCCGTCAACGCCTCCCGCTGCACCCGGGCCATCCTCCGTGCGAGGCCCTCCAGCGCAGTCTGTGCACACTCCCGATCTCGGGGGAGCTGTGCCAGGATCTCCACTAAGCCTAGTGGGCTTGTTGCTTGCAGCAGGCTCCTGACCACTGGGTCGGTGCTGCCTGTCTCTCCCTCCATCTCCGGGTATGTTCTCTCTGGACTCTTCTCCAGACGTCTTGTCTCCGGGTGCGCTCTCTCTAGACTGCTCCAGGCGGCACCCATCTTTGCTCTTTTGTTCTGTCTCCGCCCACATCGAGGGTGGTCCCGGGGCAACTTCAGTTCCAGGGGCAGTTCTCTCACGCTGATGGACACTTCCAGCATCACAGTCTCTGTTGGTGGGCGCGGTTTCCGCTTTTGGCGCCATTCTTCGACCTGGCCCACGATGGGAGGTGGCCTTTTGCCACCCTCTGGCACGCCCATAATGGCGTCCGCTCTTCCAAGGCGGGAAATCTTTGGAAATGGCGGGAATCGTCTCCCAGTGGCGGGAAACTCCATGGATGGCGGGAAAAAGCTGCAAATGGCGGGCAACCGGCGAGAAACGACTTGTGATGGGGCCCGTTGGCGGGGACCCTCCGGAACCGGCGGGAGACTTCTTTTTGAGGTAACGGTGAACTTTTCTTCAGGCACGCAGTACCCGGTTGTTGCGGGCACGTAATCCTGCCGACTACGCCAAAGTTGACGCACCCCCTGGGCCAGTGTTGTTTGGGGGATACCCGGAGCCGGATCAGATGGGGGTTGTAGTCTCCGAGTGGCGGTGACCCGGTCCGTGCCCAGGGTGTCAAGCTCAGTGTGTGGCAGTCCTTACAGATGTTATTAGTGTTCTTTTGTGTCGACTACGCCACCCGTTGATGTGCGGTAAATACGGCCGCCGCTGCAGCAGGGTCCGCTGAGGCTGGTGGTGTGTGCGCAGCTTGGTAGTAGTATAACCCCCAACGGGAGGGGTATATCCTCAGGGGGTCAGTCGCAGAGGATGGGGGTTGGGGTGGTGCAGTGAGAGTGGTAATAAGACTCCGAGTCGGGCTGTGCAGTTCAGGGTTTTTACTTACTGCAGATGTTCTGGTCACTCCGGCCTTGAGTGACCACCCGAGCCGTGCTGCGTCCACCAGGTCCTGGACTCGGCCAACCCCCAGGTGATTCTGGAGCGTGGTCCTGAGCTCCCTTTCTGACTTGTCCTCCTCTCTGGCCTTCCCCACCAGGGATCCACCTATGTCCGGCTCCCTCGGGCCTCTTGTTGGTAAACCCTTGTCTCTGGGTTCCCTGACCCTATGCACGGTTTGCCTTCCGGGTGGATTTAGTGGGTGGTCGTGACAGATTCTGCCCACGACCTCCGGTCTCTGGCTAAGGATTAGTGCCCTCCACCAGCTTGGGATCCGGTACCCTTGTGCCAACTCTTCACCCTCTGGTCTAATTTGGGCTCTTGGAGTTCCTTCTTTCTCCCCCTCTGGGTCCTTCTTTCTCCTCTCTCTCTCTGGGCCTTGGAGCTGCTCTGCTTCTCTGCTCTCTTCCTCTACAAAAGACAGGCTGACTGACTGACCCTGATCTAAGATGGTTCCCACCTTATATACTCCCTCTATGTGTGAGCTCAGGTGACCAGCACCCAATGAGCTCCTAGCATTACCCAGACTGCTCCCCCTATCTGCCCCTACACTACTGGGATGTTCCACCCCCCTCCCACTCCAGCCAGGAACAGACACGGTCGTACCTGCACATTTCTTAAGTGGGAGTACCGTTGGTCTGCCCCCCGGAAATGGGATGTATGTAGTGCATGCAGTCTATCTGAGCTCAGTTCCACACTCCATCCTTACCCGGGAGTGGAATACCACACCTCTGGGTTGAGGTGCAATACCCCTGTAGCAGCCGAATCCTCAGGGTGCTACACAAGCAACAGGTACCCAAGGCCCTAGTCGCATGCCATACAGGCGAGAAGTACACGGCCAGTTCAGGGACGTGGGCTATTACACCACGAAAAGGGGGATAGTCAGAAAGAGCATAGAGAGAACGGTAGGCCTACACACTCACCCTGACCAGTGGGGCTCGCCCGAATGCTCTCAGACACCCAGGCCCATTCCTAACCGGTACTGTTGGGTCATTAATAATATCTACAATAAAGACCCTGAACTGTTTGAAGCGGACTCTGAACTCTTACTATTGCGGCCTGCACTATCACCCCCAACATCCACCTACACTGCCCTGAGGCTACACTCTTCCCGTGGGGAGTTATCCTACACCTGTGCTGCACACCAACACCAGCCTCAGCAGTCTGCCTCGCAGCGGCGGTTATCCCTGACCGCAATCCACGGGTGGCGTAGTCGGACATTCAAAACACTGATAAATAGACTGCCACCATTTGGTCTGACCACCCTGAGCCACGGGATCGGGTTACCACTACTACCCCCATCAGCACCGTACACTAGAAGGCCCGGTTCCGTGTACCCCACGGCCCAGGGGGCGAGTCATGTGCATCAAATTATACATACAGATATGGGGCAGTGGGGCTTCATACTATATACAGGTGCTTCTCACAAAATTAGAATATCATCAAAAGTTAGTTTATTTCATTTCTTCAATGCAAAAAGTGAAACTCCTATATTATATAGAGTCATTACACACAGAGTGATCTATTATATAGAGTCATTACACAGAGGGATCTATTATATAGAGTCATTACACACAGAGGGATCTATTATATAGAGTCATTACACAGAGGGATCTATTATATAGAGTAATTACACACAGAGGGATCTATTATATAGAGTCATTACACAAAGAGGGATCTATTATATAGAGTCATTACACACAGAGTGATCTATTATATAGAGTCATTACACACAGAGGGATCTATTATATACAGTCATTACACACAGAGGGATCTATTATATAGAGTCATTACACACAGAGGGATCTATTATATAGAGTCATTACACACAGAGGGATCTATTATATAGAGTCATTACACACAGAGGGATCTATTATATAGAGTCATTACACACAGAGGGATCTATTATATAGAGTCATTACACACAGAGGGATCTATTTTAAGTGTTTATTTCTGTTAATGTTGATGATTATAGCTTACAGCCAATGAAAACACAAACGTCATTATCTCAGTAAATTAGAATACTTCATAACAACAGCTTGAAAAATGTTTTTAAAATCCGAAAAGTTGGCCTACTGAAATGTATGTTTAGTAAATGCCCTCAATAGTTGTTCGGGCTCCTTGTGATCAATTACTGCATCAATGCGGCAATGTGGCATGGAGGGATCAGCCTGTGGCACTGCTGAGGTGTTATGGAAGCCCAGGTGGCTTTGATAGCAGCCTTCAGCTCATCTGTATTGTGGGGTCTGGGGTCTCATCTTCCTCTTGACAATACCCCATAGATTCTCTATAATAGATTCTCTATGGGGTTAAGGTCAGGCGAGTTTGCTGCCAATCAAGCATAGTGATACTGTTGTGTGTAAACCAGGTATTGGTACTTTTGGCAGTGTGGACAGGGGCCAAGTCCTGCTGGAGAATGACATTTCCATCTCCATAAAGCTTGTGGGCAGAGGGAAGCATGAAGTGCTGTAAAATGTCCTGGTAGACGGCTGCGCTGACTTTGGTCTTGATAAAACACAGTGGACCTCCACCAGCAGATGACATAGCTCCCCAAACCATCACTGATTGTGGAGACTTCACACTAGACCTCCAGCAGCTTGGATTGTGGCCTCTCCACTCTTCCTCCAGACTCTGGGACCTTGATTTCCAAATGAAATGCAAAATTTACTTTTCATCTGAAAACAACACCTTGGGCCACTGAGCATCAGTCCAGGTCTTTTTCTCTTTGGCCCAGGTAAGACGCTTCTGGCGTTGTCTATTGGTCATGAGGGGCTTGACACAAGCAATGCGACACTTGTAGCCCATGTCCTGGATACGTCTGTGTGTGGTGGCTCTTGAAGCAATGACTCCAGCAGCAGTCCACTCCTTGTGAATCTCCCCCAAATTTTTGAATGGCCTTTTCTTAGCAATCCTTTCAAGGCTGCGGTTATCCCAGTTGCTTGTGCACCTTTTTCTACCACACTTTTTCCTTCCACGTCCATTAATATGCTCGGATACAGCACTCTGTGAACAGCTGCTTCTTTAGCAATGACCTTTTGTGGCTTACCCTCCTTGAGGAGTGTGTCAATGACTGCCTTCTGGACATCTGTCAAGTCAGCAGTCTTGCCCATGATTGTGGAGCCTACTGAAACTGACTAAGGGACCTTTTTAAATGCTTAGGAAGCCTTTGCAGGTGTTTCTTGTTAATTCTAATTTACTGAGATAATGACTTTTGTGTTTTCATTGGCTGTAAGCCATAATCATCAACATTAGCAGAAATAAACACTTAAAACAGATCACTCTGTTTGTAATGACTCTGTATAATATATGAGTTTCATTTTTTAGGATTGAAGAACTGAAATAAATTCACTTTTTGATGATATTCTAATTTTCTGAGAAGCACCTGTATGTAGCAGTGCGGCAATTATACTATATACAGTCAGGAGTATAAGTACTTGATACACTGAAAATTTCGAAAGTTTTTCCACCTACAAAGAATGAAGAGGTCTGTTTTGTTCTACTTAACTGCTGCAACTTGGACCTTTAACAGGATTTATATTTCACCTATGAGAAAGCATACTATGTGTATTTGGCAGATTAACTCAGGCTTGTTTATGATAAACTGAATACATGGATTGGAGTCCTATTTGTATACAGAATATTGACTATTAATGCTGGCAGAGTAAGTCTTAGGCTATATTCACACTAGGTGTTTTTTTTCTGCAGCAAAACATAATCTCTTGGCAGGAAAGAAGTAGCGTCAAAAACGCAGGTTTTGGTGTGTTTTTTTGCAGTGGTTCTTGGTGCATTTTTGGTGCGTTTTTCAGGATCCCAAAGTTCAGCTTTGCTTCCACCATAGACACATGAAAACAGGTCACCATTGCAAGACATATGTTCATGAAAAAGTACACATTACAAATGTAATAGGGGGGGGTGAATTGGTCTGGAATAGTTTATCTAAGACCCTGGCAGTGCATTGAATTTGTAGGACACTATTTACTTTCACATTATGGTTTGCCATTGAGTTGCTCAGGCATTGTTCATTTTCACACCTCCCTGGGCCACACGTGTTGTTCAATCTCACACCTAGCTCAACCAATGTTTACTTTGTAGGCATCACTAATTTAATTAAACTGTAATAATCCAAGCTGCTATATCAGGTGACCAAGACAAGATGGTTTAAACTTGGGAAAATCACAAAAGTAAATGTGTGTCACATACTTGCTTTTTTCACTAAAAACGCAGCAAAATGTTCACACTAGGCTTTTTTTCAGCATTTTTTTCCACCACCCTTTTTTTTAATGGGTGAAAAACGCTGAAACAAGTGACATACTCTATTGCAAAAAGCCATGGAAAGCACAAAATACTGAGGACAAATAAGCAAGCTTTGTGCATGAGATTTCGGAAATCTCATAAACTTTGTTGGTACTGTAAAACGCAGCTGAAAATTTGCATAAAAAAGCCCGCTAAAAAAACGTCTAGTGTGAATATAGCCTTGTATAACAGTTCGCCAATGAGTTAGGATATATGACCACGATGCAGAAATGCTGCGGATTTTTCCTAAGCGTTTCTGCATCTCCCTGGATTGTCAAGCGCTTTGCCAAGTGATTTTAGCATCACTTGGAAAAGTGCTTGACAACTTGGTCACACTATATAATTCCATGCAACCGGCATGGATTTATATAGTGTGACCAAGTTACAATGCTGCAAATGCAGCATCAATAATAAAAAAAAAGAATAATAATGGTGAAAAATAAAAAAAACCCATTATACTCATCTTCCGATGGTCCTCGATCTTCTTCTCCGGTGCGTCCGGTGTCTTCGGCGGATCACGGTGCTGTAAAAGGACCTTCCATGACGTCATTTAGTCATGTGACAGGTCACGCGACCGCCGATGTCAGCGGTCGCTTGACCTGTCACATGACTAAATGGCATCATGGAAGGTCATTTTACCACCGCGAGCAGCCGAAGAGCCAGCAGCACCGCCGGGAGCAGACAGGGGCCATCAGAAGGTAAGTATATGTTTATTTTTTATTTTAATTCTATTTTAACTACAGGTACTATGGTACCCGGGTCTGGAGGAGAGTCTCTTCATCTCCTGACCCGGGTACCATCCATGCATTGAGTCGTATAGTATCCACATGTGTATTTTTAGTCATTCGGATGTTATGCGTTCCAATGCAAGTCAATGGCGGCTAAATCGCAGCGACTCTGCAAAATTAAAGGACGTGCTGCGGATTTTTCCGCAATGATAATCCGCAGCGGAAATCTCTGCAGCATGTGCACAGCACATGCGGATTATCATTGGGAACCATTGCAGACCTATCACCAAGCGTTTTTTAAGTGTTTCCGCGGCGGAAGTTACGCTGCAGAAACGCCTAAGAAACGCATAGTGGGCACACAGCCTTAAAAGTTCTATGGTGAAGAAAAACACGTGAGATAATAAATGCGAAATATACAATATTTCCCATAATATGACTGAGGATATCTTTAGGGTGTATTCACTGTTTTTTCTTCTGCAGCAAAAATGCTGTGTTTTACAGCACCATCTTAGTGAATGACATTTCTGAAATCTCATTCACATGCTGTTTTTTTGCATTTTTTTTAAATCTGCAGCTTGTCAAGTCTTTCAGAGGTTTTGCAGCATTTTTCACCCATTCAAATGAATGGAAAAATAAACACAAGTAAAAACACCTGAATTTTAAGCAGCGTTTTTCCTGCCTCCTTTGATTTTTGAGGTAGAAAAAAAATGCTGCCAAAATCCAACTTGTGAACACACCTTTATCCTGGTTGTGTTCTAATTGGATATAAAATAGAACGGCCATGATAACATGGGTAGTTAATTGTATGGTGTTTTCACTTTATATATTACCAGGCCGCATTCTATTTGCGCAGAGCTGCTCCGTGAAGATTCTATCACAAGATTCCGTGATGACATCACAGGTGATGGTGACATCACTGCTCACAGTCGCTATATATACAATGCACATAGGCTCACCCGTGCCTTTCTTGGCTCTATAGTGACTGATAGCACTTGCAGTTTTTCACTATGGCTGGAATTGTTTTGGACATTTCTCAGGTAAAAGCACTATTGTTGATCCTTATGATCAATCGTCCTAACAGTGTGCTTCTACCACCCGATGGCGTCCTCAGCTTCACTCACCGGCTGGTGATGGAGCTAGTAAAGGATTGCGTGACCAAACACCGACAACGTCGTCTAACGTCAGACTATCTGACGGATTTACTTCAGAACATCAGGACATTACTACACCAGGTAAGTGGCGGACACTCTGCACAGAACATCTCAATATTAATAGATAATAATGGAGGGATAGAAGCTTTTTCTTCTAATATATCGTATTTTGCAGACCATAAGACGCACCAAAAATTTTTGGGAGGTAAATAGGAAAAACATTTATTATAATAAAATGGGGGTCTGTCTTATAGTCCTGTCTTATAGTCCGAATTTTCGGTTTCTTACTGAGGGGGGTGGTGGCAGTGGAGCGAGGTCACAGGAGGCAGAGTCGCTGCTGCAGGAAGTCGGCAGTAGGAGTGGGGCGCTGCTGTGGGCCCCAAGCTGGGAGGAGCGGGGTGTCCAGAAGGTGCGAGGCTGCGGGCCCTGGGCTTCAAGGAAATGTTAGCGGTAATTCAGGAGGGGAGGCCCTGCTCTGCTTATTGATTTCTCTGCAGTGGGCTTCAAGAAGTAGGCTGCTGGAGATGGCCAATACACAAATTGAGATCTCAGCTCGTCATTGAGCCGAGATCTAAATCTGCACATGCACTGCCTCCAGCGGCCATTTGCCTGAAGCCCACCGCCAGAAAATCAATGGGCAGAGCGGGGACTCCCCTCCTAAATCACCGCTAACATTTCCTTGAAGCCCAGGGCCCGCAGCCTCGCACGTCCTGGACACCCCGCTGGCCCGCAGGAGCGCCCCATTTCTACTGCCGGCTTCCTGCAGCAGTGACCCCGCCTCCTGTGACCTCACTCCACCACAGCCACCCCCCTGGTAAGCTACATTCAGACAATTATTATTATTAATAATCTGTCTGATATGCTGGGGTGGAGAGCTCCAGAGTAGGGGGGATGCACGGGAGAAATCTTGTATGCGATTGTGGGAAGAGGAGATAAGAGGGGAGTAGAGAAGAAGATCTTGTGAGGATCGGAGGTTGCGTGCAGGTAAGTACCGGGAGACTAGGTCACAGATATATGGAGGAGACAGGTTGTGGGTGGCTTTGCATGCCAAGGTTAGGGTCTTGAACTGGAGTCTCTGGGTAATGTGGAGCCAGTGAAGGGATTGGCGGAGCGAGGGGAAAAGCCAGGGAATAGCGGGGGGACAGGTGGATTAGTCAGACAGCAGAGTTTAGGATAGATTGGAGGGGTGCGAGAGTGTTAGAAGGGAGGTCAAAAATTTTGGAAAAAAAAGCATCTTATAGTCCATAAAATACGGTAAAACACAACGAGTCCCCAAATACAGTATGTAGTCATTGTATCTGCAGACAGAGAACCGATGTCACATACAATTTCCGCCTCCATTCTGACCGCTCTCATCTGAAAATTCTCTTTTCCATTTTTCCTTCTTTATAGGCTGAAGAAAGATCTCAGACTGAAGATTTGGCTGTCTTTAAAGAACTGGCCGAAAAAGTCCTGTCTATACTAGAACGCTCATTGGAACGCCCGGTAAGGATCAATATTAATAGACGTATCTTAATCCACCGTATCTGAGGAGACTTTCTGAGAAAAGGTCTGAAGATGGCGCGGGATTTGTATCGTTACAATTGGTGCATCTGTAAATGTTGGTTTAGTCCTTCATGATTTATGTATTTGGTGATTTAGTAAAATCTTCCACATATTAATTATATATATTATATCTATCAGGAAACAACAGGAGGCGACGCCAAATATGGGCAAAATGTGAGCCCGAAAATCCCTGACCCTAATAGGAGTCAGCCGGAGCTGAACAGCGATCTGATTACAGGTGAGCGATCACCCGACCTTCTACAAGGAATGTCCAGATATTACAGAGGACGGAGGATAATGTTAGATTTACTCTCTACTCTGTGTAATGGGAACCTGGCAGCACATTGTTACATATAGAAGTAGTGGTGTGACGGTATAGGCCATTGTCCCCTAATAATAATTGTTTGTAGAAATCCAATGTGCCAGTCAGGAGAAATGTAAAGTAGACACCATATACAAATCAGAATGGAAGTGCGCTGGGGGCGTGAAAGAAGAAATCCAAGTGCAGTGACACGCCCCCAGTGCACTTCCAGGCTAATTTGCAAATCTCTCCTATGTTTCAGCTCTCTTACCATCACTCGTATGTGCAGCGTGGGTGGGGGCTTCCTCATTCATGTGATGGAGGGTCCATTCTGCAGTGCTATAGCAAGTAACATGAAATAAATTAAATTTAAATTGCATTACTGCTCTAGAAAATGGGAAAAAACTAAGATACTGAGCACATAATTTGGCCAATTCATGAATGCCCAGCAGCCAATGACAAGGCGATCTTTTTGTTGGAATCCTCTCCTAATGTGAATCCTCTCCTAGGCTGAAGCCTACATTTATATGGGTAGGTAGGATCCTGTTGTAATTAAAACCACCCCGGGCTGATGTGTGGAAATAGGTTCCCAGCAAAAAAGGTCGCCTTGCCGTGACTGCTAGGCATGCACCCAGCAAAAGAAGGTCGTCTTGCCGTGACTGCTGGGCATGCACCCAGCAAAAAAAAGGGTCACCTTGCCGTGGCTACTTGGCATGCACCCAGAAAAAGAAGGTCGCCTTGCCGTGGCTGCTGGCCATGCATGAATTGGCCAAATTATGTGCTAAGTATCTTCCTTTTATCCTATTTTCTACAGCAGTAATGCAATTCAAATTTAATTTATTTCATGTTTACATGCTATAGCGTTACAGAGTGCAACTTTGTTAGTTATATATTTGGATGGCTACTCTTAGTATGCACCTGTTCACACCCATTTTCTTTTCGGAAGTGATGGTCAGTCTTTTGTTATTTATGAAGGGGTTCCTCCATCATTTACATTACATTTATCTATGGATTCCCCGTATATTCTCATATTTAGAATCCCCATATAACGAGTATTAATCCCATTTACAGACATCTTGTCATTTCTCCGTTATATTGCTGTATTATCTATGTAGGAATAATATCCTCTAATACATTTCATTTCTTCATCATTATTTTAGAAACAACTGAGCTGTCGAATCCTAACAATGGAATTAGTGAGATCCCGGAGATCCAAGAATCCGTAAGTATCATAGAGGGGGATGCGTGTGTGTCATCAGATCATGGGGTGTGAATGACTCGTCCAGTATTATCCCCCATACAACCATGGGACGTCTCTATTCTAAGTGTAGATGACCCTATGGTGTTAATTACATTTGAATTACAGGGAATCTGTCACCAGGTTTATGCTATTTGGTCTGAGAGAAGCATGATGCAGGGACAGAGACCCTGATTCCATGTGTTGATTACTTTACTCGGTGGAGTAGTTGTGATAAAATCACTATTTTTTTCTGCTGCAGAGCTCTGAATGCTGAGTCTTGTATAACCCCGCCCACACCATTGATTGGCAGCTTTCTGTGTACACTGTGCATAGGCAGAAAGCTGCTAATCAGTGGTGGAGGCAGGGGTACAGAGCAATAGGACTACCTGGCTAGACAGATAGTCTTCTAGTGATAATCTACTGATTTTATTGAAACAGCCACACACAGCCTAGTAAGTAACACATCACTGGAATCAGGGTCTCTGCCCCTACATCATGGTGCTTTCAGAATACATAGCAAACACCTGGTGACAGATTACCTGTAAGTCCTCCTCTGTGTGATCTCCCACATTATCCAGAATGTTATAGTAATGTATGATGACCGTTGCAGGGCGGCTCCAGGATTTCGTGGGCCCTGGGCGAAAGAGTCTCAGTGGCCCCTTTAACACATACCACGATTCATGATGCACAGATACCGCAGATAAATATATATATATATATATATATATATATATATATATATATATATATATAGTACAAGGCCGAAGATTTCACTTCTTACATTACATGAGCGATATCTATTGTAAATTCCACAATAACTCAGAAAGCGGCGAATCCTCACAGCTCACAGTGCAGACCGGACAGTAATGTCCTCCACACAGTATAATGGCACCACATAGTCCTCTATACCGTATTATGAGCTCCATATATTGCTCCATATAGAATAATGGACCCCATAAAATGCTCCACGCAGGCTGTGCCCCCATATAATGCCCCATGCAGGCTGTGACCCCACACATAATGCCCCATGCAGGCTGGCCCCCCACATAATGCCCCATGCAGGCTTTGACCCCCCACATAATGCTCCATGCAGGCTGTGACCCCCACATAATGCCCCATGCAGGCTTTGACCCCCCACATAATGCCCCATGCAGGCTGTGCCCCCCCCCACATAATGCCCCATGCAGGATGTCCCCCTCCCACATAATGGCCCATGCAGGATGTCACCCCCCATATAATTCCCCATGCAGAATGTCCCTCCCACATAATGTCCCATGCAGGCTGTGCCCACCACATAATGCCCCATGTAGGCTGTGCCCCCCCACATAATGGCCCATGCAGGATGTCACCCCCCATATAATTCCCCATGCAGGATGTCCCCTCCACATAATGCCCCATGCAGGATGTCCCACCCCACATAATGCCCCATGCAGGATGTCCCCCACACATAATGCCCCATGCAGTATATCCCCCCCACATAATGCCCCATGCAGGATGTCACCCCCCATATAATTCCCCATGCAGGATGTCCCCCCCACATAATGCTCCATGCAGGATGTCCCACCCCACATAATGGCCCATACAGGATGTCACCCCCCATATAATGCCCATGAAGAATATCACCCCCCCATATAATGCCCCATGCAGGATGTCCCCCCAACACATACTGCCCCATGTAGGATGTCACCTCTCACCCCATATATTGCCCCATGCAGGATGTCACCTCTCACCCCATATAATGCCCCATGCAGGATGTCACTTCTCCCCCCATATAATACCCCATGCAGAATGTCACTCCCCCCATATAATGCCCCATGCAGGATGTCACCCCCCATATAATGCCCCATGCAGAATGTCACCTCTCACCCCATATAAAGCCCTATGCTGGATGTCACTTCCCCCCCCCATATAATGACCCATGCAGGATGTCACTTCTCCCCCTCATATAATACCCCATGCAGGATGTCACCCCCCTATATAATGCCCCATGCAGGATGTCCCCCCCATATAATGCCTCATGTAGGATGTCACCTCTCACCCCATATAATGCCCCATGCAGGATGTCACTCCCCCCATATAATGCCCCATGCAGGATGTCACTTCCCCCCCCCCATATAATACCACACGCAGGATGTCCCTACCTCCCCCCCATACAATGCCCCATGCAGGATGTCACTTCTCCCCCCATATAATGCCCCATACCTCCATACATAAAAAAAAAAAATCAAATGCTCACCTCACTGCTCACCAGCTGTGGAGAGGTAAGTATTGTGCCGGCCGTGGTCCTGAGCAAGCATTGGGGGGGGAGCAAGGCCCACTAGCTGGCGCTGGCACCACTCTCCTCTGCTCACCGGTCCCATACCGCGCCAGGGTGCCCGACAGCAAGTGGGCCCCTCGCCTACTCAGGGCCCCGGCACTTGCCTGGGTGTGCTGGGTGCTAGCGCCAGGTCTGCCCAGCGTCCGGTTTGTATCCTCCCAACATCATATCAGTGTAAATCATCTGGGACATAATATGGAGGGAGAAGTTTTTGCATCTGTAACTTTTTTCCTGCATCTTCAATAAATCAGTATTATTTCTTATTCTTTTATAGAGCGTGATCGATTCATTGGTTCCGGCGAGAAAGCCGCATATGAGCGACTATGAAACTTCCAAACTCATCAGCAGTGGAAATTTTGGGTGAGATTTCTGTTGCCATAATCCACATTTCTCAGGGTTCCCTATGACAATGCTTCTGCCCCTGCACTCTGCCATTCAGTGTTATCATAGGGAAATTATGTGATCTGTAGCAAATCAAACTGTAAGGAAAGCGATTTAAATAATATAATTACATATAATATAATATATAATAATATAATATTATTACATTCGCCTGTGCTAGACTCTCATCTGTTCTTATGCTGCCTCCTCCACCTGAGCTTTTCTGCTCTCCACTCTGATCTTTGTTTTGATGGGGGGGGCTCCATTATGAAGCTGATCAGAGAAGTTGGCTACACATGGTCACATGAAGGGTGACACCATATTGACGTCAATGACATCTACACCCTCCACCATGACCATGTGGGCCCAATCACTGGCCTCAGCAGCAGAAGAGAGCCCTGGAGCACATTCATTTTGGACCAATTTTATTTGCACTAAATTGTATTTGGTCAGTTATAGCGAATCTGCCCAAAGAGAATTTCGATAGATTCTCGTATCTATAATGTGACCTGGGTGATGGCTCCGGCAGAAGTGGCATTGTGGAGACCTCCAATAGGTGATCTATGTAGTGCTATTTTATGTATTTCTAGATGTGCATTTATAGTGGCGGCCAGACTTTTAGTATTATACATATGCAAATTGTCTCTTCAGAGAGGAAGCAAACTAGAACTCCACCTATAGGAAGTAGCAATCCTAAAAGTCAATATCGACCCTTTAACAAGCCTTGTCACATGACTTAGGATAATAGCCAAAACCAAAATCTCAATTTGCAGGAACTGTGTTCTGGGGTACTGCCCCTCTTCAGTGCAAAGTGTGAGATATGGTTTGACTGGGTGAGAGGTGTCTGACCGGTATCCAAGGGGTTGACGTTTCTCCTTGCGGACATGAGGAGACTTTTAAGCCACAATGCTCCTCTGGGAAATAGGATTGCTACTTCCTATAGGTGGCACTAGGGTGCTAGTTCTCTTCCTCTCTGAAAAGAGACAATTTGCATATTTCCCAGAAGAGCATTGCAGCTTAAAAGTCTCCTCACCTTGACATGCTTAACATGGCTTTTTCCGCAAGGAGAAACGTTACCGCTTGGATCCCGGTCAGATGCCTCTCACCCAGCCAAACCATATCTCACACTTTGCACTGATGAGTGCTTGTACCCCAAAACATAGTGTCCGAAAATTGAGTTTTTGGTTATGGCTATTATTCCATGTCATATGATAAGGCTCGTTAAAGGGTCGATATTGACTTTTAGGATTACTACTTCCTATAAGGGGCACTAGTGTTCTAGTTCTCTTCCTCTCTGAAGAGACAATTTGCATATTTCCCAGAGGATCATTGAGGCTTAAAAGTCTCCTCACCTTGACAAGCTTAACATTTCACTCTCCGCAAGGAGAAATGTTACCCCTTGGATACCAGTATTAAACATATAATGATTTCTATAGATGGATTATTAATAAGGATTTATTATAACCGATGGATTCTCCTTCTCTCCAGGGCCGTCTACTTAGTGCATCATAAAGACTCACACCAGACCTTTGCTATGAAGAAAATGGCTAAGCGGAACCTAAATACTGCACAGAGATTGGAATGGGCCTTTCTGGAGAGGGACATCTTAACATTTGCTGATTGTCCCTTTGTGGTCTCCATGCTCTGCTCCTTTCCAACTAGATCTCACCTGTGTATGGTCATGGAGTATGTAGGAGGTAAGACACATCTATTGTATTATATTCAGCCCATGTCTGCTTTCATCTTATCACTGCTCATATCATTAGGACATTGTTGGTTACATCCCCACAGAGCATTTACTATAGGTTATCTATTACCAAGATGCTCGTAAATTCATTGGATCTTGGTGCAGGGGCGCTATGGGCTCATCAGTCGGAGGGGGTCTGTCGACGCTCGGCAGTGGGCAGCATCCCTCCACCTGTCAACACAATTTCAGCGGTATTTGCTTCTTCAAGGAGGTGGGGTAGTGGGGGCAAAAATACTGAGTAGGTGGCTAGTAGGGGCCAAAATACTGAAAGGGGGCCGTATGACTAGATATGGGGAGGACTGTGAATGATGAGTGGAGGTCATCATATTAAGTGGGGTGCTGTGGGGTCCTCACTCTATATGGTGGCCCCCATTCTGTGTGGGGACATCATACTGAGTGGGGAGTTATGCGGACCATTATATTGTGTGAGGGACTGTGGGAACCATTATCTGAGTGGGAGGGTTGCTGTGGGTGCCATCACACAGAGTAGGGGGTTGTGGCTGGCCTCCTTCTAAGTGGTGGCCTCCTTAGGAGGATTCACTGTGGGGATACCATACTCATTGAGTGTGGGTGTGGGCATTTTTGGAGCATCATACTCTAAAATGGCCATAAAAGTTGTATTGCTGGTGAGAACACCAAGCTGCTTCAAACAGGGATATAAATATATTTTCTTTTTTATTTTTAGGGTGGGGGCAATTACAACTTTTGATATGGGGTCTTGTGATTTCTATGTACGCCACTATCTGTGTGATCTCCCCAGGGATGTTTCCGCTCACTGCTCATTATACATCATGGTTATCTGCTCGTGGTATATCATGGTTATCTTCTGTATAAACCCCTCACCGGTCATATTTCCTTTCTTCTATAGGTGGAGACTGTGGGACCCTTCTAAGCACCAGGGGTCTTTCTCTGTCCCCATGGCCCGCTTGTACTTTGCAGAGGCGGTACTTGCCGTGGAATACCTGCATAGTTACGGTGTGGTGCACAGAGACCTGAAGCCGGAAAAGTAAGTGCCCCGAAGTATAATAAAGTGGGGAAAGTTGTCATTTATTATCATTCAGTCTGTGAGGCTAAAACCATCTTCTCTTTTGCAGCCTCCTGATTACATCTACTGGACATATTAAAGTTACCGATTTTGGGATTTCAAACTTGGTCTAATGATACCGAAAACCAACACCTACAAGGAATTAGCAGTGACATCTCCAGAGAGTTCCAGGACCGTGAGGTCAGCATCACCTACAAGAACTTAGCTTGTTATTTGCAAATCTCATCACACTATTGTCTCTTCTCTACGTTCTTCCTTTCTAGAGAACTTTTCCACTAATATTTTATCTTCTGCATTGTGTTTTAACGATGATATCTTGTCATAATAATTGTTTCATCGATTCTCATCTCTATGTTCTGTTGGTTTCCAGTTCTGTGGCACCCCATGTTACATAGCCCCAGAGATCATCCTGAAAGAAGGCTATGGAAGACCTGTTGACTGGTGGTCATTGGGGATCATCCTGTATAAATTCCTGCTGGGATGTGTACCATTTGATGCTGATTCCCTCACTGAGCTTTATAAAAGGGTTGTCAGTGGTGAGTAGAATAATCCGATCATTGCGTTGATTGGTTACATTTGTTTAGTTATTTCCTTGCTCTAAGTTACAGTCCAGTAAAGAGGTTTTATTTTCTGTAATTTTCTATGTAACAGGAGAACTAATTTGGAATTGTGATCGCGCTCCACCCCTGGATGCTCAGAATCTCATCACTGAGCTGCTCAGAAGAAATCCTGTGCGTAGACTTGGGACAGGTAACAGATATACTAGTATTAATATTCCCTTATTAGACCAAGGACATATCGCTCATGTCCATGAAGATCAGCATTTCTCTATCAGCTCATCTACTGTATTTCTAGTTCTCCACACTAAGACTTCCAGTTTATTTCCTTCATGTCGGCTCAGTTTTGTCATTAGTTCAGATTACGATAAACTGTTCAGATATGGAGCCATCCCTGACTATGTCCGCATCACTTTTGTTTTTCTTTTTCTAGGAGGAGCATTTGAGATCAAGGTTCATCCATTCCTGAGTGACTTGGACTTTGACAACATTCTGAGCCAGGAGCTGGAGTATGTTCCTCAGCTTGTTTCAGACGCAGACACCAGCTTATTTATCAGTAAGTAGAAGGAGACGTCATCTAGACTAAGCGACTGTTTGTCTCATCTTCCTAATATGTGATCATCTGTTCCCATTAATATTAGTGATAAATAGTGACTGTGTTATACTGACAACCTCTAATAATACTTCATTACCTATTTCTTGTAGATCATTCTGATATAAACAAACATCTGGTCTCAAAGGATGAGGAAGGCACAAGTGAGAACAATGAGAGCCTTGACTTCCAAATTTTACGTCATCTTCTGAAAAGCTTTGTAAAGTAAGTATGTGATTAATAAATCCAAAATATGTAAAAAAAAAGAAAAAAAACTCTAAAAGTACATAAAAAAATATTTATATCTTATTTTTATCCGTATTTAGCTCTGTACCATCGCTACCAGGATGGTGAACAATGAGGATCCCAATGCCCTCCAGAGTATACACAAGAAACCAACACAAACATCTCAGAAATGTGAGTAGATTAGAAAGGGTCATTACTTCATTACTGGGAGTTCCAGGCTGATCTATTTACACAACACCAAATATAGGACATAAATAACAGAATATCAAATGCAGCATTCACCGTTTCATGGTTAACGGTCATTGTACTTTTGGCTTCAGAAAATGCAGAAGATAACAGCCATAATTGTGGCATGTCATGCATTTTTAGCACTGCCTACTCTGTAGGAGAGCTGTAGTATTACTTGCCAGACATTCTTGGTAGTTGTGTTCTGATCCATGGAAGGTAGTTTGGAGCAGAAAACCTTCCCCACTATGACAGTCATATGTCCTATTAGGCCTTATAGTCAGTGTTCTTATAGTGAGACAACCCATTTTATACTGTGTTTACTTACGATTTACATGTTTTTCTTCTTCAAACAGGCAGAAAGAATCTGTTCCTGTATGTAATACAGACTATGCTGTTACCATCTTGCCACCCTCGTCTCCATTGCTAGGTATGTACATGTCTACAGCACCAACAATTGTGAATGTTGACTTCAAGGCTCAAATATTTCCACATGGTTTTTCTGGTCTACTATGTTATCCATGTTTTCATGGATCTCAGCTATGTTGACATGGGTTCGTACTGTATCCCTATTTCCCTAATTTTGTACAGGAGTTTTTTTCATGTATTCTGTTTATTACGTTGCATCATCTTTTAACCTAGTGAGATATAGCGACTGTGTTATACTGACACCCTCTAACAATCCTTCATTACCTATGTCTTGTAGATCACTCTGATGAAAACAACCATCTGATCTCAGAGGATAAGGAGGGCACAAGTGAGGACGATGAGAACTTTATCTTCCGAATATTTGCATCATCATCTTCTGAGAGGCTTTCTAAAGTAAGTATGTGATCGATAAATCCAAAATATGTACAAAAAAGGATCTATAAAATTAAAAAGTATATATATTTAATAACTTATTGTTATCCACATTTAGCACTCTACACCACTAACGGGATGGTGAACAACAGAGGATCCCAAGGCCCTCCAGAGTGTACACCAGAATCGAACACAAACATCTCAGAAATGTGAGTAGATTATGGGGTCATTACTGGGAGCTCCAGGCTGATATATGTGCACAACATCAAATATAGGACATAAATACCATAATATCAAATGCAGCATCCACCGCCCCATGGTTATGGGTCATTGTGCTTTCAGCTTTCGGAATTGTTGGATATAACAGCCCATAATTGTGGCCGGTCATGCACTTTTAGTGCTGCCCTCACTGTAGGAGAGATGTAGTATGAAATGCCGGCCATTCTTGGTAGTTGTTTTCCTCTCAGCTATCTATAAAAGGTAGTCTTGAGCAGAAGACCTTCCCCACTATGACAGTCATATGTCCTACTAGTCCTTATAGTCGGTGTTCTTCTAGTGAGACAACCCTTTTATATGGAGTTTACTTGAGATTTACATGTTTTTCTTCTTCAAACAGGCAGAAAGTATCTTGTTCCTAGTATGTAATACAGACGATGCTGTTACCATCTTGCCACCCTCGTCCCCATTGCAGGTATGTACATGTCTACAGCACCAGCAATGTGAATGGTGAACTTCAAGGCTCAAA